>NW_025763447.1:0-269778 GCF_003444635.1 Morchella importuna | reverse complement strand
CGTTTTCAAGCGATTTAACCTTTGCAATCTTTATAAATAAGATGGTATTTCTCTCTCCTAATCCAATTAATTTTAGAACCATACTCACCACAGTGATACATTAACATTATCAGACTCCAAACACCGCTCAGAGCACTCCGGTAGCTCACAGAACACAAATCAACTTCCCAATAAGAAGCGCTTGCGTGACATAGACGAAGACGATAACGAAAAGACCCACCGAAAAAACCAAGAAACACAAATCGTCCCGAAAACATAAGAAACACCGAACTTCCTCAGGTCGCAAATCGTCCCGCAAAACTGTCAAGCCTATCCCGGAGGAGATACCAGAAACACCCCCTAAGCAGTCGCCAGTGCTTTCCGGTTCACCCCGATCAACAAGAGCCGAAAACAAAACCCTGTACCTCCACCAATCCGGACTGAAACCCGGACTCCGCCAAATACTAACCTAGCTCCATCGGACACTGAAGGGATCTTCCCGAGTAACTGGGGAGCAACCCTAACTGATTCCGACTCCTTTCCCGACTTTAGTTCCGAACCCTCTGAACCATACATAAGTGACGATCAAGACCCAGCAACAGGTCCAGCAACAGGCCCACTAGCAGCAGTCTCCACTGCTTCCTCAGCACGCAGCAGTGCTTCACCAGAGGCCCTTGTACGGACGACCGTACTTAGGGTTAGTGCTACCCCACCAGCACCCGCTAGTGCTCCACAAAAGAACGTTGCCCGGGAAGACCATAGTCCCAAGTCAAGTTCTCACTCGGTCCAAGTCTAGTGCAGTCCGCTCAACAGGCCCAGCAGCAACAGGCCCAGCAACAGGCCGCTCAACAGGCCCAGCAGGCTCTACTACTCCCTCACCAGCACCCGTCAGTGCTCCACCGAAGGTTCTTGCACCGGAGACCCCTACATTCAAGCCCCGACGCCCCTCTCGGTTATTTTCTAGTGCAAGCCCGTCCGAACTAATAGACCACCCCTCACCAGTATGACAGAGACGAATTAGACCCGAGCCATCGCCGATTGTCCAAGAGACATCCCCGAGTGTTCAAGAGACATCCCCGAGTATTCAAGAGACATCCCCGAGCTCGACCGCATTCAAGATGACTCAAGCAAGCAAAGCGAAGATGACTTTAGGTCTACTCAACCTACCTAAGAGTGTACACCAGCATCCGCAACAGCCTAAAGGCGGAAATGCAAAATGTGGGTTGGGTCAATAAAAAGCACGTCCGGTATGGCTGCGTTCAATGCCCTATGCCTTTACTTGATGAACTTGCCCTCCCTCAACGGTTTTCTGCCAATTTGGACTGGGGTGACTCCGATGCCCGTAGAGCACTGGCGAGTGCTCTACAGTGGCTCATCGCAGATGTTGGTATGAAGGATAGGTTATCAAGGGGACAGGGAGACCGTCAGTTCAAAGAGGCTGCCGGTGATAGTGATGGATGATGATGACGGCGGTGGTCAGGCAGCCGGAAGACGCTCTCGCAAAGGGAAAGAGCGTGCAGTACCTCCGGAACTCGTGCGACCTTCCATAATGGTTACCGTGGTGGACCCCGATGCTCTAGGGGCATTCTTTATGCTCGTCCCACCACCTACTTATGACTGGAATGATCCCCTGAACGAACCTTCGTTCATCGGAATTTTGACCAAGATAACTTTCCCCGAGCTATGCAACTTGATCCTGAAGCACACCGCACCCGGCAGAGCAGTCAGGACTATCTGGGGGGCAATTGAGAATGTCCCCCCGGCAGCTGTTCCTCCTGTTCGGCCGGTGGAGGTACAAATTACCGATTCAGAGGAGCTCGAAGGTTGGTTGAGAACAGCAATGCCAGGCCTCGGAGGATATTGGCGGTCCTCCACAGAGCAGGCGCGGGTGCTAACCTGGGTGGTGCGGAATCCCCTCCGTTGAACCCGGCTTTCCCTCACGTTGAGGAAGATGATTATAGCATGATCGATATTCCTGCAGAGGATTCGGATTACGAGGAGCGAAAGCACCGGATAAATGCCAAAGGACTGAGGGTATATATGCCTAGAACTGATGCCAGTAATCAAAGGCTAATTCAGACTCTTGTTAGGCGTCGCGATAGACAGCAGGATGCTATCGACGATTTAGACCCCAAATACCTTAGGAAGTATCCTTTGGGTGTCGGGGTTGCTGACCCAAACTTCTTACAGGGGACGATCTGGACACCTGCCGGGATAGCAGCCAAGAGAGCTGCTGACGCACTCGCGGCTGCTGGTGCTGGAGGTGGTGGTGGTGGTGGTGGAGGTGGTGGTGGAGGTGGTGGTGGTGGTGGTGGTGGTGGTGGTGGTGGTGGTGGTGGTGGTGGTGGTGGTGGTGGTGGTGGTGGTGGTGGTGGTGGTGGTGGTGTGGTGGTGGTGGTGGTGGTGGTTGGTGGTGGGTGGTGGTGGTGGTGGATGGTGGTGGTTGGTGGTGATGGTGGTGGGCATCATTAGTTTCCCTTTGGTATAATCTCTAACTTCCCTTCCTGCGGAATTGTCACTAACCTTTTAATAGTTGTTAGGATTACTCCCTGAGCATTCGCGATAGCTATTGAAGTGCGGTACGATTTGGTGTTTTGGATTTCCCTTTGTCTTGCGAGAGTATATCAATAGATGGGTTATATCGGATAGGATTAGATTAGATTAGATTAGATGAGATTATTCCAGGTAGTAATTGCATTGCTTTTATTTCAAAGTCGAATCAAACTCCTAGATTGCTCTCAGAGCACTCGGTACCGCTTCAGAAAGTGCAGTAAAACGAGTGATGATAAATGATGCGGTTGAGTGCAGAAATTGTGGTAACATAGGATGATCCCTGCCGTAAGAGGATTAACGGTGCAAATTTTTCTTGATTAGCGGCGCAAATTTTCTCGCCAAGAATTGATTTCTAATCGAAGATATCGCGAGTGCTCCTAGAGCACTGCGGATATTCCTGCCAGTCATCAGAATGGCTCCCACCAAGCGCTCCTCCGGTTCAGCACCTCTTGCCCCAAAGCGCCCACGACTCCCAAAACGACCTGAAGAACATGAAGATTTACTGACTGACGAGTCTGAAATATCTTACCGAACATTGACTCCACTGCCAGCCCGCACTCGGAGTAGTCAATCGACCACCGCCGCTCAAATAACTCGGAAAGGTCTTCTCCGTTCCTCCGAAACCCCCACTGGGAGGAGCAGTCCTAGGAGGGTAGAATTTCATCTCCCCGAGGATCATACTGATAATTTTGAAGCGCAGGAGGAGCCTGAGGCAATTGAGGCGCCAGAGGCAATTGAGGCGCCAGAGGTGGAAGAAATAGTTGATACTAGCCACTCAGACTATGATGATGCTCCGGAGAATGACCACGAGAGCTCTGAGGAGGATGAGGATGAACCGGAGGATGAACCTCAAGCCCCCCCCCCATCTTACACCCAGAAGTCTCAGACTGTCGGAAAGAGACCTCATACAGTTCAGCCCACTACTGCCAGAGCACTGGGCAATGCTCGGAGGAAACCAACTGGCGCGGTAGCGGAGGTCATTGCTTCTTCCAACGTGTCGGTGGACGTGGTACAGGTTCGACTCTATCTCGCTCATTGATGCCTTTTAAAATGTAAGTATTAGTGGCTAACGATTCAGAGGGGAACTCGACCGGGCGCGAAAGTAATACGTAAACAAGGTCAAGGGAGAGCAGCACCCACTTCAGCACCCAGCCAGAATGCATCCCAGAGAGCACTCCCGGCATCCCAGAGAGCACCCCAACACCCTCACAGTCTAGGCCCTCTGCACCTGTTTATGCTCATGAGTATACCTCTTCTACGCGCCATATCGATTTTTCCTCGATGCGCTCTCGATACGGGGAGTCGTCCCCCACTTACCGGACATATCGTTCTTCACCGCCTAGCGAGGTAATTGGCGAGAACTCTGTGAGCAGTCGTCAGATTCCTTCAAGCCAACTTCACGGTCAAGGTAGATCGCGAAGAGTCTACGAAATCGAGTACCTTTCCTCATCTAGGGGGGGGACGAGAGTACTCCGATGCCGGAAAGCGAGGGTATTTTGATTCCGGGAAGCGAGGTTAGTATTCCGGAGGACACTCACGACGTCTTTGAGAACACTGGCGACATTCCTTCGAGCCAATTGACTCAGAGGTCTGTGGTCCCTAACTCTAGGAGTGCAAATGTGCTGTCAGTGCAGGCTCAGAGGATTGAGAAGGAGTGTAGCGTGTTAATCGGGGAGCATACTCTTCTACATGAGCCCTTTCCACCTGCAGCAAGACTTTCGGTACTGGTAGTGAGCATGTGGGCAACTGCTAGTCGCCGAGTGGGGTGTAGAGTAGACCTTGATGAGGTCGTTATTAAACAGGTGAGTGCCCCCAAAAGGATTACGAGTGCTCTGGAAGCATAATTGAGAATGATAGGTCAGAAGTCTGCACTCCCGTGTCCGTTCCCACTTGATGCACGAGGTGAAAGGGCGCCTGGCGGACTCTACGATATACGGGCTTGGAAATTTTGTGGGGCCTGAGGCGAGGGCGGCTCAAGTGGAATACCTTTTGAAGAATGATCGTTTCTTGAGCCCCCAACAGCATTACGAGGTATGATGCCAGTGGATGCCCAGAGAGCACTCGGGATAGCCGGTAACAGATTCTAGACCTACCGACTGCGCTTCCTGGCTCCGGAAATTATCGATATATTGTATTTTAAATACTTCGATGGGGTAAGAATGCGAGTGGTTAGGGATCCCGAATTTCTAGAGCGGATAACCCCTACCCTTATTTGCCTGATATCGACGGCGATCTGGCACGGCATTCGGGCGTGGTCAACAGGGAGTTACGTGAAGCCTGATAATTTTCAGTCGCAGAATGAGAGTGTTGTGAGTAAGTATGGCCCGATGCCCTCATTGATATGGCGAGTGCCTTGGGAGCAATGACGGATGCTCCTAGGGCTATACGGGATTGCCAAGCTGACATCCAAACACGAGTAGTAACGTTTAATAGGATGAGCAACACTTGGAAGGGGAGAAGTAAACAGAACCAGGAGGCAACCTTGGAGGTAATCAAAGATAACCTTCGAGAAAAGGTATGATACTTCTAGATGCCGGTAATGCGAGTGGTATTCTAAATGCTAACCCTAATAGATACGAGATAAAAAAGGGGTAACGATTGAGATTATACCGGAGGAGGGTTTTAGCGAGGACGATGAAGCTCTGGCTGCGGATCTTGCCGCATTCCGAGATGCTCGGAGAACACCCACGAGTGCTCCAGGAGGTCGGGTTGATTCCGACAGCGCCCAGGACGAAGTGATTAATGCCCGACTTCGCGGCATTGACACCGAAGAGGAGGGGGAGGAGGAAGAAGAAGAGCCGGAATTACCTGTAGCGGGGGATTACGAAGGGGGGGGGGGAGGAGGATGTGTAGAACAATCACGAGTGCTAAGGGAGATAGTGGGGGATTTCTTCTGATTCGTATATTGTATTAGGGTTAGTTAGGGTGTTAAATGGCGTATTGTATTTAGTATTAGGCGGAGGATCACGGTGTTGAATACACCAATTCTCAAAGTGCAGTCGCGAGTGCTCTGGAGACAGTAGAGATCGTCGTGCGAGTGATGTTTTTGTAATCTCATGGGGGAATTGTGAATACCAGAGGCCGGAACGGCGGAGAGGTGTATGCCTAGAGAGAACGGGGCGCCGACATGTAGGAATCGGTACGTCGGGCATGAGCCAGATTTCAAAGCACCCCATCTGGCAACGTCAGGGGGAGTCAGGGCAATCATTCTATCCCCAGAGCCCGCTGGAGCAGTGAAGAGTGCTCCAGGAGCAGTCAGGATATCCAACCGTGCAACTGGCGTTCTCTGGCGGGTAGAGTGACGTCCTAGTTACACCGGGCGCTATTATTTAGTGTCGGGGCCCGTTGTGCGGACTAGTGTGCGCTGGGGCGGAATAATGTGCGCCAGACCTCGCCAGGAGCACTGGCGGTATCTCTGGAGAGGTAGTTTACCTACCGAGCGCCCTGAGCGCCCTGAGCGCCCCGGGCGTCTGGCGAAGGCTACAGGTTTGCTGATGTCGTCAGGATCTTTTCTGACGTGGTAAAACATATTTTCCGAGCATCGGTTCCTAAGTTATTGCGCCTCAAAGGTTGACTTCCAAGGTAGGGTAACTTATGTTTGGGGTTACCATTCTTTTATTTGGCATGCTGGTCCTTCTGCTCTAGTTTTGGTCCAGTCACCTAGCTTGACTTATAAGACTTCTTCCTCCCCAGGATCCCTACCCTTCATACCAATAGAGGTAGGGGTCATCTGCCCTTATCTTCACCAATCGATGAAGAACAAGCGGTGATTACCCTAGGGTCATATGGCTTGACTGGTAGAACAGGTACTTTTGTAACAGCCCTACTGTGGCTCTGTTACACTACCCCCCTCTCCGGTAGACTCGTCCCGAGTCCAACCTAGGGTTTTTGGTATGGTACATTATGCGAATACAAGAAAATGTAGCTCTAATAACGATTCCATACTGACTCTATGTACCGGGGACAGCCTTTCCACGTATCGCTAGGATCCGATAGAAAAGGTGTGGCCGTACAAGATGGAAATCAGGAAATTGGATAGTTGGGCGAGAAGGATTCTGAGTACTTATACTCCAAAGGATTCCATTCTCCGCTCCTACTTCCTTACTAAGTTTTGGTGATTCCTTCAAGTGGAAGGGAAGCAATACCACCACTACCCCGCTTCTCTCTAAGCGTTAGCGGGTGTTTCCTGTTCCGAAGGCAACCACCCTTGGTCAAAGCCTTTGTAACACCGGCAGTCTTGGTTGTCACACAACCGGGACCTGCATGAATGAGCTACCGCTCAGGCGTAAGCTTAATCATTGCTGTAGAGCTCTTCACTTATTGTAGACTTTCCCAGGCATAGTCCCTGCCACTACGGGCGGACTTATCATGCTCGGAGGATGTAGAGGATCGCCGAGCACTCAGAGCTTCACTCTGGCCGGCCTTCTAATCATTGGCGAGGCATAGACTCGTCAGTCATTGCTCCCATGAATAGATCCTCTTCCTAGCGCTCAGAATGTAGTTACTCTGACAGCTGGTAGCTAACCACACTGCCGGTACTTGCATGTCACTGTGCAACTGGCTTCTATCAATAACTCTCAGCATGTAACCGGGCCCTGTGTGTACTCATACACCAGACAGTTGAAATGGCTCCGTTACACTCTATTTTCCGCATCCATTTCTATTAACAAAGGAAAACCTCAAGTGAAAAACGTGTATCCCAACAAAGGGAGACCCGTTTTCTCCACGCTTGTCCCAGAACACTCCGTTGCCTCGGTTTCCTTCACTTTCCTGTATTGCTTCCCAGGGAAACAACGGCATCCGAACACTGTCATACCGATGGGAAAAACGCCGTATTTTGAGGATTTCTAGAGTTTCACCCATAAGTCCCGTGATTTTCCGGGATACTTCGGATGGAACTCTCGGAGTGTCTCGTCTGCCATTCCTTGCAACATTTTGTACGGTTCCCGGAAGTCTTCTGAGCGCTAGCTCTCCCAGGTAATCCGATTTTGCACGAACCTCTCCCCCACGATCAGCCTTGAACCTCATCCGGAGGTGGAAGCGCTATAGCTCGTTGAGGGTCCTTTGACTCCCAATACGGTTCCAGCAGAGATATATGGAAGACATCATGAATGTTCCACTGAGAGGGTAGATTCAGCCTGTAGGACGTGACACCAAGTTTCCCGACAACCTCAAAGGGACCCGATTTTTGTAATCTAGCTTATTTGATGATCGCTTGGTTAAGATGTTGTGTCGGTCCATCATCACCTCGTCCCTGACCTTCAGTTCTGGAGCACTCATATGTTTCTGATCATACCATTTCTTCCGCTGTGCTTGCGCCGCGCTGGGCGCGTCGAAGTTTTCTAGTTTCCGTTTAGGAGAGGGCCAAGTGGAATCTGGTTGAAACCCATAGTTCGCGTAGAACGGCGATACTTTGGTTGACTCTTGGGTGGGCGTGTTGTAGGCTTACTCGCAAGTGGGAGTATTCTTGCCCCATCGTCCTGCTGATAGAAGCAATAGTTTCTGAGATATTGTTCTAGCGTTTGGTTGACTGTCTCAGTTTGTCCGTCAGTTTGAGGACGATCTCTTCCAAATCTAGAGTCCCGATCGGAGATAATTTCCTCAGGAAATTCATGCAGTCGCCATATCTCCCATAGGAAGATTTGAGAAAGCTCTTGGATGGTTGCTTTGGTCTTGAGCGGAATGAATTGGGACATTTTGGTGAAACGGTCAACGATAACCCAGACATGGGTATAGCCCTCAGATTCAGGCAGGCTCACGATAAAGTCCATTGAAATGGAGCTCCAAGGCATAGAGGGGACCTCTAAAGATTGCAACATCCCATACTTCTTGTGTGTTGAGGCCTTAACGCATTGACATGTATCGCAACTCCGAACGTATTCTTCCACATTGTTGTCCATCTTTAGCCAAAGGAGAGTGCCTGAAGGCGTTCTGCCGTTTGAATTGTCCAAAGTGACCAGCAGTCTTCGAATCATGTAGGGCGCTCAGGATCTTGAGCTCCAGTTCTCGATGATTTGGAATGTACCACTTTTCCTTATAGAAGACGTCTCCGTCCTTTAAAGTGAGGTCTCGGTTCACCAGATTCCCAGAGGTGTTCTCAATGGCTTTTCTCAAGGAAAGGTACCCTGGATCTAAGGCTGCTCGAGCCCCGATTTCATCCGGGAGCACCGGTGTGAGTTTTGCAGACTTGGGCTGCTCTTGCCCATGCTGAGTTGATCATAACGATCGGGTATTGGACAGAACCCATTATAAGTTGTCCTGGCTTAAACAAGCGAATTTCAGGGTCTTGATGAGCCTTACCCCCCTCTTTAAGGGCGTGGTCCCAACGCCGCGACAAGATGTCTGCTTTGGCGTTTTAGTTTTCCAGGGCGGTATACAACTTTGAAGCCAAACTCCGCGAGGTTGGCCGCCCCTCGAGCTTATCTCGGTTTCAGTGCCTTTTGCTCTGTGGGATTCCGGGGATAAACCCTTGGCAAACCCAGGCTGGAGAAAGCCCAGAGGTGTAACGGGGTAAAGAGAGCACAGCTCGTGCCTAGGTCCGGAAGGAGGGAACTGAGGATCTTATCATTCACTAACTGACCCTCATAGCCAGTCTTCCACATCAGCTGAATAATGCTATTCGGGAAGGAGTCTGTTCCCCCCTTGGCTGCGTGGGTGAGGTTATTCCATTAGGCTACCGCATCATCCCTAGAGATGGCTTCGCCAAAGGCTTCTCTGAGAGCATCCACAAAGGAATCCCAGCGCTTCCATCTCTCATCTCACACCACAGACATCCCAGCTATCTGGTTGGCAGAAGATATCGGATCCTAACCTCTTCGGAGGTAAAAGACTGGCTTTCAATGGAGAAGATATTCTCACATTGCCCGATGAAGGTCCGCACATTATTTGCTTTGCCATTGAACTTGGCCGGAGGGAGGTGTCTTTGGTTCTCGGCCATTGGAGGCAGTGGAGGGGTGTGAGGGGGGGCCGGAGGTCTCATGAACTGGGCTATGGAGGCCAGGGCTCTCTCTCTCTGCTGCTTCTCCAGCATCTTCCTGAGGTATCTCCGCCATCCTCTCCTATCTCCATCCTCATGCTCCGAATCTGAACTATCTGAGTTCTCTCCTGGGTTGGAATGCGCCACCAACCGGGGGGACTATTCCATCTCCTCCACCATTACCCGCTGGTTCTGGGTTCTGGTTTTTTCCACTGGGGTTTCCCTCCGGCTGGAGGTTCCTCCTGGGTGACTTCGCTCGTTGAAGCATGACACAATGGCACCTAATTCCTTGTCGTGAACATCATAATTCCGTTCGGCTCGCGAATTCCCTTTTTGGGGTAAAGGACTCCTGGATGGCACTTATTGTCATCTCAGTGGAATTGGGACCGTATGCTAGATTTGGCGAGGTTGGAGGCATCGGTCTCAACCTTGGTGGCTAGCTAAGCATCAAAGAGGGCTAATACGGGGGCGGATTGGAACGCCTCTTTCAGGACTTCGAACGCACGCATGCCTTCCTCAAACCAGGTAAACTCGGTGTCCTTGTCTCTTCCGACGGTTAATGTCGGGTTCGGTTAGAGCCGGACCGAACTCCTCCTACGGATAACCACGTTGATCCTCGGAACTTGTATAGGAGTTCGCTTATAAAAGCGGGGTACCCGTCGAACTTAGGAGGGTAAGAATCCATTCCCTCTATCCATTCCACAAAAATTCGATTTTTTCCACACACAACACCAAATTTTTCACCTCTTCTCAGCAACAATGCTTTTCTTTATTCTATTCCTCTCTTTGTTCATCGCGGTCAATTCGTCTATCGTACAAGCGCTTTTATCTAACGCTAGTCGATCTCGCCGGGAGACGAGGCTTAGATCCTCAACATGTCCGGTTATTACCGATCTCCTAGAGTTGGATGGTGGTAACTTTGTATATGCTCGGAGAGTTACTCGGAAACCTGTCCGATCACGGAGTGCTGTGAGGTAGGCATGGTTTAGTGCGGCTTGTAACCTCCTCTTACTCCCGCTAATGTTTCCACAGACAAGCTGTTCCTCGAGGTTTGGAGACCTTGACCTTCGACAGCCATTTCAACCAGGTTCCGTTTCTGACTCGGGAGGATTTCCATCGTCCTTATACCTTCTTCCAACAAGGGGACAGGAGTGTTGGTCAGGCTCGTGTCCGTGCAGCAGCAAGGGA
Organism: Morchella importuna; assembly: GCF_003444635.1. Classification (NCBI taxonomy): domain Eukaryota; kingdom Fungi; phylum Ascomycota; class Pezizomycetes; order Pezizales; family Morchellaceae; genus Morchella; species Morchella importuna. Next base: position 259,082 of record NW_025763447.1, on the reverse strand, counting down.
GAAACGGGAACAGGTGCGGTGGATGCGGGAGGAGATTGAGCGAGATGGGAGGGGAGCGGAGTGGATGCGGCAGAGAGTGGCACAAGAAGAGCGGAATGAGAGACAGAAACTGGCACTCGAAGCGCATTACGAGGCATGGTGGCGCCAGAAGAAAGCCAGTTATCCTCCTCTTCCGGACCCTGCCTGTCGTCATCGTGGACGGAGGGACATTGACTTTGGTTGGGACTGGGGCCCAGATGGGAAATGGGGTCCTCTTACCAATGGGGCTATCAGGATTTTCTAGGAGCGATCCTAGATGTGGTCTCCTTTCGAGCGAAGCTGGGCGCTATATCCCTTTGAGCGAATGTGGGCGCTATAACCCTTTAACGGATACAGTGGAGACCATAGTAACGTGTTCGCCTCTCCCATACCAGCCCGAGCTGAATACAAGAAAGCTAACTGCTTGGTTATTTCAGCGTTGAGAGTGGTCCCAGATGTTCCGGTAAAATTTTTTCCTTTCATGGGGTTCTTTAAGCAAGGGGCTTAAAGTTATACTGTAACGGGGGTGCTAGGATGATGCACGACCGTGACTTCGATCAAAATAGAAAGGGTAAACGGGCAACGATGGATTTATTGGGCTCGTTCGATCGAAAGATGGAGTTTTTTTGTTTGATCGTATTTTGTAGTCAAAAACTTAATAACTTTAAGGGTTCTCCTCGCTAGTAAAGATCCCATGACTCCCCGAGTTCAAACTGGGGGCAACCGAGTACTTTTATCGAAGTTCCGCCCCTTTTTTCCCGCTTTTCCTCTCTAGCCGTCCGTTTCTCCCTAGTTCGGGGACACCGCGACTTTTTTCTATGAGGGGCGAGAGGAGTTGCTGCCAAACCTCGGACGAACTTCCGCCCGAGTCAAATCACGCAATCTCTGCCAAGAGCTGGTCGGGATCCTAAGAACTAGTGGAAACAACCGACCAGATAGCAATTGCTTATTCAATTTGTTTTTTGAACAGATTTGGTGTTTTGTAAAAGCGAGGTTTGCTTTTAGTAGCTTGGGTCGTACTCCTACTCCCCCTCAAAGGTGCTCCGGGCTGAAACAGGAGGGTTCCGGCGGTTCGACGCTCCGGGGGTTATTTTTGGAGTCTAAAACGTGTTTATTTTGCAGTGTTTCCTCAACTCCGCAATCAGTTCATTCAACCACCCCAAATGGACCGGAGCAATGTCAGGATCCTTTCTGACGTGGTAAAGCATATTTTCCGAGCATCGGTTGCTAAGTTATTGCGCCTCAAAGGTTGACTTCCAAGGTAGGGTAACTTATGTTTGGGGTTACCATTCTTTTATTTGGCATGCTCCTCCTTCTGCTCTAGTTTTGGTCCAGTCGCCTAGCTTGACTTATAAGACTTCTTGCTCGCCAGGATCCCTACCCTTCATACCAATAGAGGTAGGGGTCATCTGCCCTTGACTTCACCCATCGATGAAGAACAAGCGGTGATCACCCTAGTGTCGTATGGTTGACTGGTAGAACAGGTACTTTTGTAACAGCCCTACTGTGGCTCTGTTACACTCGGACAGAGATAGCAGGTTCATTTCTCACTTTTGGCAATCTCTCATGAGCTTTCTCAATGTGAAGCTGAAGATGTCCACTTCTTTCCACCCCCAAACTGACGGCCAGACAGAAAGAGTTAACCAGACCCTGGAACATTACTTGCGGAGTTATTGTTCATATCAACAGGATGACTGGGCAGACCTCTTGCCTTTGGCAGAGTATGCATACAACTCGGCAGTCTCTGAGTCTACCAAAGTATCAGCTTTCTATGCCAACTATGGTTATGAACCCAGGACCAACTGGCCGGCCCCAAAGGAAGGTGTTGAATGGAATAATACAGCAAGCGAGGTCATGGTATCTCAATGGGAATCTATCTGGCAGGCTATGAATGCAAGCTTGGGAAAGGCTAGACTAAGGATGACCCGGTGGTATGATGCACATGCCCTGGAACCACCTGAAATCAAGCCTGGAGATGAAGTCATGCTAGACCGGTGCAATGTGCAAACGAAGCGACCATTGGGAAAATTGGATCAGAAGAAGATGGAACCCTTCAAGGTCTTAGAAGCTATTGGTACCTGTGCCTACAAGCTCTCTCTTCCCCCGCCGATGGGAATCCACCCTGTCTTCCATGTGTCTCTCCTAGAACCCTATAGAGCACCAGTAGACCCTGAGAGAAGAGTTCCCCCACCGGAACCTGAGGAAATTGCAGGAGAACAGAACTGGATAGTTCGGGAAGTAGCTGATAGCCGAGTCAATAAGAAGAGGAGAAGAGTGGAATACCTGGTGCTGTGGGAAGGTTATGAGAATGAGGACGCTACATGGGAACCATGGGGACATCTCAGAAAGAGTGCTGAGGAAGTCCTCCGGGATTTCCACATGAGGTATCCTAAGAAGCCAAGAGACAAAAGGCCTCTGGGCCACTAGCATTCCTTCTGTTTCTCGTCCCCTTCCCCACCAAAGGAGTTTCTTTGTCACATAGCATAGCAATAGATACAGATTATAGATCTCGGAGACCAAGATCCTGGAAGAGGGGAGTAGTGTAATGGAGTCATTTCAACTGTCTGGTGTATGAGTACACACAGGGCCCGGTTACATGCTGAGAGTTATTGTTAGAAGCCAGTTGCAAAGTGACATGGAAGTACCGGCAGTGTGGTTAGCTGCCAGCTGTCAGAGTAACTACATTCTGAGCGCTAGGAAGAGGATCTACTCATGGGAGCAATGACTGACGAGTCTGTGCCTCGCCAATGATTAGAAGGCCAGTGTTACGAACTACTACCGCAACACGGAGGAAGCATGAGTCATCGGAAAGTGCCGGAAGTTTCTGCGAAGGATTAGTAATCGGGTTGTTTCTCTTTCTTATATATATAGGGGTGCTCGCCCCCTCACTGTCTACTTCTTTCCTTAAGCAACATCTTGTATTTTACTTTGGGTTATTACTTTGGGGGAATTTACTTCGCTCCAATACACTTCTTTACTCTCAGTCCCCGTTACGTCTGCTGTCCATCATGCTCTTCGCCTCCGCTGTTATGTGCCTCGTCGTCGCCCTCGTGGCCCTCTGCTCGCTTACCCCGCTGTTCCCCTCAGCCCCCTCGCCGACCGTTGTCTTCTCCGTCCTCGTGCGGACCCTTGTCCCTGCCTTCGGGCACACCGCCGACCCCACCCTCGTCCTCGTGCGAGCCTACGTCCTCCTTCCCAGGCGCCCATTAGTGTCCCTCGACCCCCTCGCCAAGCCGCCGCACACGGTTCCTTACACTATGTTGCGTGTCTTATGGTCGACCGACACCCTCTCTCCGGAGACCACCAACACATTGCTGCCATTCGCTTACGCCGCCCTTTTCCTCCTAGCCTGGACAACAGCCTACCTACTCGGTAGACTTCTTCCCCGAGCCAGGGAGGAACCACTCGCCGACCAAGCCCCCCACTATTGCCGCCCCGACGCACTCGACGACTACAACGCTTCCTCCTCCAACGTGCTGCCTCGTTTGGAACACCTACGGGAAATGACCCGGGTTGGTGTTTCCTCACACTAACCTCCAGGGACTTCCACCCTTACCTCACCGGCCTCGGGCCATACCCATCGCCTGTCAAAGTCTTGAATACCCTTCATCGGTTAGGAGCCCCACTACTTCCTGCCCTGGTCACCCGTCATGGGGGCACAGCCCACGTGACCAACGCCCCCGGCGCCCACACGGCCACACGGCTCTTACGAACGAGAAGGGTAGGAGCCAAACTCAAGATCGGACAACTACACCACCCCGACGACTGCGAACCCTTTGAAGTACCAATACGGCTATCTCGGAACAGGGACGCGCTCCATGCGCTGGTGGACACTGGAGCCACCGGATATGGGTTCATCGACGCTTCCTTTGCCAAGGCCCGCGGATACCCCCTCAAAGAACTCGTGACCCCAAGACATTTGCAAGTGATCGATGGACGAGCCATCGCCTCCGGAGCCATCACTCACTATTGCAAACTCCGCCTCGAGATGAATAATCATGTGGAAGGGGCCTCCTTGTTTGTCACCAAACTCGGCGACACGAAAGTGGTCCTCGGACTCCCCTGGCTACAACACCACGCTGCCGAAATACAGTTCGCCGACCGGTCTATCTCCTTCCACGCCGAGCGTTGCCAACAGCACACTGCAACCCTCTGGGGCTCCACCCTCACCTGCCCCCCCTTGACCGCCTCCGTAGCCACCCTGCCGCCCCCGCCAATACCCCCGAGACCCAGCACCGCCATCCCCTCGCGCCCGCCACCAATACCCCCAAGGCCAGACGCCCCTCGCCGCACCATTACCTTGTCCGCCGCCCGGTTCCGCAGAGAAGCACAACAACCGGATAACCAACTCTTCCTCCTCGCAGCCCGAGCCCCGAGCCCAAACCCACCGTCATCCCAGTCAACCGATGAACTGGTCCCGGCCGCCTACCACCAATACCTCCACCTGTTCCAGGAATCCGAGGCCCAAGCGCTCCCCGCCCACCGGTACATCGATCACGAAATCCCATTGATGGAAGGCAAACAGCTACCCTTCGGCCCCCTGTACGGCATGTCCTCGGAGGAACTAAAAACCCTGCGGGAATACCTGGATGACCAACTAGCTCGAGGGTACATCCGCTCGTCTTCGTCCCCTGCAGGAGCCCCCGTCCTGTTCATCAAAAAGAAGGACGGGTCCTTAAGGCTATGCGTGGATTACCGCGCCCTCAACGCCGTCACCATCAAAAACCGCTACCCACTGCCGTTGATCAACGATACCTTGGACCGATTGAAAGATGCCAAGATATACACCAAGCTGGACCTTCGCCAGGGCTACAACCAGATCAGAATCAAGGAAGGGGAAGAATGGAAAACAGCCTTCCGAACCCGGTACGGGCTGTTCGAGTACCTGGTCATGCCATTCGGACTCACCAACGCCCCCGCTACCTTCCAGGCCTTCATGAACAATACCCTCCGAACCCACTTGGACGACTTCTGCACAGCGTACCTCGACGATATCCTGATTTACTCCAACACACCCGAAGAACACCAGCAACATGTCCGCACCGTCCTGGACAAACTACAAGCCGTGGGCCTCCACTGCAAGCCGGAGAAGTGTGAGTTCCACGTGGACCGTACCGAATACCTGGGGTACATCATATCCGGCGAAGGGGTCACCATGGCGACCGACAAAACAAAGGCGATCCAGGAGTGGAAGACACCCACCTCGGTCCACGACGTACAGGTCTTCTTGGGGTTCGCCAACTTCTACCGAAGATTCATCCGCGACTACTCCAAGGTGGTATCCCCCATGACTAATCTGTTGAAGAAGGACGCCCCGTTCATATGGACAACCGCGGCGGAACACGCATTCGCCCAGCTAAAAGAAGCTTTCACCACCGCCCCAGTACTAAGGCACTACGACCCCGAACGAGCGTGCATAGTGGAGACCGATGCGTCTGACTTTGTTGCGGCAGCTGTACTTTCCCAGAAGGACGACCAGGGAATCGTACACCCTGTGGCGTTCTACTTCCACAAGATGACGCCAGCCGAGTGCAACTACGACATCTATGACAAAGAGTTGCTGGCGATCGTACGCGCGTTTGCAGAATGGCGAAAGTACTTGGAACCCAACAACCAAGAAACCACGGTGTACTGCGATCATAAGAACCTGGAATACTTCATGTCCACGAAGATCCTCAACCGTCGTCAAGCCCGCTGGTCCCTAACGCTGTCCTCCTTCAACTTCGTAGTCACCTACCGAGCGGGTACGAAGAATGGGAAACCTGATGCCCTCACACGTCGATCTGGAGATCTCCCTAAGGAAGGGGATGAAAGACTGACCCAACAGCACCAGGTTGTACTAAAACCGAAGAACCTCCGTCTGGCGACCGCACTACAGACCCCCACATCCGCCAAAGTAGCACCATCCCGCCAAAGGGAACTCGAGACCACACTGGCCAAGGACCCTCTATCCAAACAACTCATGAAGGATATCGCGGCCAAGAAGAAGCACTCCCGCTTCTTGCCCATAGGTGAATGCACAGTTAAGGAAGAATTACTGTACTATCAGGGCCTACTATACATCCCTGACGACGCCACTATCAAGTTGGAGATTCTCCGCACCCACCATGACGCACCTTCGGCCGGACACCCAGGACGGGCACGCACACTGGAACTACTATCCCGGAACTTTTACTGGCCCCAAATGCGGAAGTACGTTGCCCGTTATGTGGACCACTGCGACACCTGCTCCCGAATTAAGCCGGCCCGACACGCCCCGTACGGTCTCCTCAAACCACTGGCTCCCCCAGTCAAACCTTGGTCCTCGCTATCCATGGACCATGTCACAGGCCTACCCGAGTCCCAAGGATCCAACGCCATCTTAGTAGTCGTTGACCGGCTCAGCAAAATGGCCCACTACATCCCCACGAGAGACACCACCGACGCCCCGGAACTGGCCCGACTATTCCTACAGCACATTTGGAAAGCACACGGACTGCCAAAGGACATAGTATCAGACAGGGGCACGACCTTTACCTCGCAATTTTGGAAGTCACTCTGCGGCCAATTAGACATCAAACCCCGATTCAGCACAGCCTTCCACCCACAAACAGACGGACAGACCGAAAGGGTAAACGCCATTATGGAGCAATACTTACGGGGCTACGTCAACTACCAACAGGATAACTGGGCAGAGTTCCTCCCCCTGGCAGAATTCGCGCATAACAATGCCTCTACGGAACCGTTGGGAGTCAGCCCGTTCTTTGCCAACTATGGGTACAACCCCCAACTAGACATCCCCCCTGCCGAAGAAACGCGCAAAGTCACACCGAAGGAGGTACTAGAATTTACGAACTCAATCTCCACCCTGCAGGCTGCCCTGCGATCAGAGATCCTGTATGCACAAGCCGCCGCCGCCGATAGTGCAAACGCCGCCCGAATTCCAGAGCCGCGACTCGAAGTAGGGGATATGGTATGGCTATCGCGAAAACACATACGCACCACTAGGCCATCGGACAAACTAGATCATAAACGGCTAGGGAAGTTCAAGATACTCGAACGCATCGGATCGCACGCCTACCGCTTGGAACTCCCCGCCTCGATGAAGTCCCACCCCGTATTCCACGTTTCATTGCTAGAACCGGCCCGGACCCAACCTCTGCCGGGCCACGTACAACCACCACCGCCCCCGGTAATCGTTGAAGGGGAGGAGTTTGAAGTGCAAGAAGTACTGGATTCCCGAACACGGCATCGGCAATTACAATATCTAGTCAAATGGGCCGGCTACGAACAACCCATCTGGGAACCGGCTCGGAATCTCGATGCGGAATTAGAGGCACTACAACGCTTTCGCTCCCTATACCCCAACAAGCCCGCAGCAGCCCTTAAGAGGACCCGGCGTAGGAAAGTATAGTTTGTTACGGTTTCTTTCGCAAATGAAACCGCCCTATGTTACGTTCCCTGGTGTTTCACCTACAACCATTTTGCTAACTTGCCATGTACTTATTTTCACATCGTCTCCCGCCTACCGGCTCACAGGAGCTCGCCCTTCGAGAGGGGGAGCTAAACTGTTACGAACTACTACCGCAACACGGAGGAAGCATGAGTCATCGGAAAGTGCCGGAAGTTTCTGCGAAGGATTAGTAATCGGGTTGTTTCTCTTTCTTATATATATAGGGGTGCTCGCCCCCTCACTGTCTACTTCTTTCCTTACGCAACATCTTGTATTTTACTTTGGGTTATTACTTTGGGGGAATTTACTTCGCTCCAATATACTTCTTTACTCTCAGTCCCCGTTACGTCTGCTGTCCATCATGCTCTTCGCCTCCGCTGTTATGTGCCTCGTCGTCGCCCTCGTGGCCCTCTGCTCGCTTACCCCGCTGTTCCCCTCAGCCCCCTCGCCGACCGTTGTCTTCTCCGTCCTCGTTCGGACCCTTGTCCCTGCCTTCGGGCACACTGCAGACCCCACCCTCGTCCTCGTGCGAGCCTACGTCCTCCTTCCCAGGAGCCCATTAGTGTCCCTCGACCCCCTCGCCAAGCCGCCGCACACGGTTCCTTACAGCCAGCCAGAGTGAAGCTCTGAGTGCTCGGCAATCCCCTATATCCTCTGGGCATTGGAAGTCCACCAGTAGTGGAAGGGACAATGACTGCGAAGTCTACAATAAGCGAAAGCTCTACAGCAATGATTAAGCTTACACCTGAGCGGCAGCTCATTCATGCAGGCCCCAGTTGTGTGGCAACCAAGGCTGCAGGTGTTACAAAGGCTTTGACTAAGGGTGGATGCCTTCGGAACCGGAAGTACTCGCTGATGCTTAGAGAGAAGCGGGGTAGCGATGGTATTGTTTCCCTTCCACTGGAAGGTACCACCGGAACTTGATAAGGAAGTAGGAGAAGCGGAACGGAATCTTTTGGAGTATTAGTACTCAGGATCCTTCCCGTCCAACTGTAACGGGGACAGCCTATCTATGTATCGCTAGAATCCAATAGAATAGATGCGACCATGCAAGATAGAAATCAGGTAGAGATTTATTCAAAGATACTATTGCTAGAACTCAATAATCTTCAAGGGCTCTGCTACCAATGATGGTCAAGATGAAGATGAGGATCCGGACAGTTGGGCGAGGATGATCCTGAGTACTTATACTCCAAGGATTCTATTCTCTGCTCCTACTTCTTTACTAAGTTCCGGTGCTGCCTTCCAGTGGAAGGGAAGCAATACCATCGCTACCCCGCTTCTCTCTAAGCGTCAGCGAGTACTTCCGGTTCCGAAGGCATCCACCCTTAGTCAAAGCCTTTGTAACACCTGCAGCCTTGGTTGCCACACAACTGGGGCCTGCATGAATGAGCTGCCGCTCAGGTGTAAGCTTAATCATTGCTGTAGAGCTTTCGCTTATTGTAGACTTCGCAGTCATTGTCCCTTCCACTACTGGTGGACTTCCAATGCTCAGAGGATATAGGGGATTGCCGAGCACTCAGAGCTTCACTCTGGCTGGCCTTCTAATCATTGGCGAGGCACAGACTCGTCAGTCATTGCTCCCATGAGTAGATCCTCTTCCTAGCGCTCAGAATGTAGTTACTCTGACAGCTGGCAGCTAACCACACTGCCGGTACTTCCATGTCACTTTGCAACTGGCTTCTAACAATAACTCTCAGCATGTAACCGGGCCCTGTGTGTACTCATACACCAGACAGTTGAAATGACTCCGTTACACTACTCCCCTCTTCCAGGATCTTGGTCTCCGAGATCTATAATCTGTATCTATTGCTATGCTATGTGACAATGAAACTCCTTTGGTGGGGAAGGGGACGAGAAACAGAAGGAATGCTAGTGGCCCAGAGGCCTTTTGTCTCTTGGCTTCTTAGGATACCTCATGTGGAAATCCCGGAGGACTTCCTCAGCACTCTTTCTGAGATGTCCCCATGGTTCCCATGTAGCGTCCTCATTCTCATAACCTTCCCACAGCACCAGGTATTCCACTCTTCTCCTCTTCTTATTGACTCGGCTATCAGCTACTTTCCGAACTATCCAGTTCTGTTCTCCTGCAATTTCCTCAGGTTCCGGTGGGGGAACTCTTCTCTCAGGGTCTACTGGTGCTCTATAGGGTTCTAGGAGAGACACATGGAAGACAGGGTGGATTCCCATCGGCGGGGGAAGAGAGAGCTTGTAGGCACGGGTACCAATAGCTTCTAAGACCTTGAAGGGTTCCATCTTCTTCTGATCCAATTTTCCCAATGGTCGCTTCGTTTGCACATTGCACCGGTCTAGCATGACTTCATCTCCAGGCTTGATTTCAGGTGGTTCCAGGGCATGTGCATCATACCACCGGGTCATCCTTAGTCTAGCCTTTCCCAAGCTTGCATTCATAGCCTGCCAGATAGATTCCCATTGAGATACCATGACCTCGCTTGCTGTATTGTTCCATTCAACACCTTCCTTTGGGGCCGGCCAGTTGGTCCTGGGTTCATAACCATAGTTGGCATAGAAAGCTGATACTTTGGTAGACTCAGAGACTGCCGAGTTGTATGCATACTCTGCCAAAGGCAAGAGGTCTGCCCAGTCATCCTGTTGATATGAACAATAACTCCGCAAGTAATGTTCCAGGGTCTGGTTAACTCTTTCTGTCTGGCCGTCAGTTTGGGGGTGGAAAGAAGTGGACATCTTCAGCTTCACATTGAGAAAGCTCATGAGAGATTGCCAAAAGTGAGAAATGAACCTGCTATCTCTGTCCGAGACTATGTCATCAGGTAACCCATGGAGTCTCCAGACTTCCTTCAAGAACAACTTAGCCAAATCTTCCGTTTTATTGAGTGTAGGAAGTGGGATGTAATGTGCCATCTTTGAGAATCGGTCCACTATTACCCAGATTTTTGTAAACCCATTAGACTCCGGTAATCCCACAATAAAGTCGATAGAGATGGAAGTCCATGGCGGATAAGGTATCTCCAGCGGTTGGAGCATACCAAACTTCTTATGTCTTGAGGTCTTATTCCTCTGGCAGCTGTCACAGCTCTGGACATATTCCTCAACATCCTTATCCATGTTGGGCCAAAAGAAGTTGTTTTTCACCCGCTCTAATGTCTTGAACTGGCCAAAATGACCTGCCATCTTAGAGTCATGGGTATCGGTCAGGATATCCATTTGGAGCTTCTTGTCCTTGGGAATATACCATCGATTCTTGTAGAAGATGAGGCCGTCCTTGACAGACAAGTTCTGGTCCAAGTTTGGTTTTCTTTCAACCAGGGAGCAGTGCAGTTTCTGCCAGATTCCATCCTCTTTAGCTGCCACACATAGGTGCTCTAAGAATGTAGTCTGCAATTGATTCACCCTTGCAGCCGCTAGCTTAACAGGATCCAAAACCAATTGACCTGGCCTAAAAAACATCTGTGGCTCCGGCCGCAAGGTTTCACTCCCCTCTTCAGGGCGGTGATCCCAACGCCTTGATAGCACATCAGGTTTGCCATTCCTTTCTCCCGGTCTGTAGACAACTTTGAAATTGTAGCCTGCTAGGTCCTCAGACCATCTAGCTTGCCGCCTAGTGAGAACCTTGGTAGAGTTGAAGTACTCTAAATTCTTGTGGTCTGTGAAAACCGTGATCTCCTGCTCGCAACTCTTGAGCATATGCTCCCATTCCCGGAAAGATGCTACAATAGCTCCCATTTCCTTATCATGAATGTCATAGTTGATCTCAGCCGGGGAGAACTTCTTAGAATAGAAAGCTACCGGGTGTAGTTTCCCATCTTCCCCATACTGAGAGAGCACCGCTCCTTTGGCAAAGTCACTGGCATCAGTTTCGACCACAGTTCTTCTGCTAGGGTCAAAATGGAGAAGGATTGGAGCGCTTGTGAATAGCCTCTTGAGTTCCTCAAATGCTTGTTCACAGGCTGCGTTCCAATACCATTTCTTGTCATTTTGCAAGAGGTCGGTCAATGGTTTGCAAACTTTACTGAAGCCTTCAATAAAGCGGCGATGGAAGTTTGCAAATCCCAGGAAACCTTGCACTCCCTTAATATTTCGGGGTACTGGCCATTCCTGAACCGCCTCTACCTTGTCCTCCGACATAGATACTCCCCTTTCCGAGATGTGGTAGCCAAGATATTCTACTTCTCGGACATGGAAGGATGTCTTGCTGATGGAGGCACACAGTTTTGCTTCTCTGAGCTTCTGTAGAACCTTCTCAACCAGCCTTTCATGCTCTTCCTCAGTCTCTGAGTAGATGAGGATGTCGTCGATAGACAACCACTCCTTCATCCAGTAGTTCCTTTAGCACATCATTGATCATTGCCTGGAAGGCGGAAGGGGCGTTGCATAGACCGAATGGCATCACATTGTACTGATACAGTCCATAGCGGGTTCTGAAAGCGGTTTTCCACTCATGACCTTCTGCTATCCTGATCAAGTTGAAGCCATTCTTCAGGTCTATCTATGTGAAGATCTTGGCTTTGAACAACCTATCCCTGAGCTCACTCATGATAGGCAGCGGATACTTGTCCTTGACAGTGACCTTGTTCAACCCTCTGTAATCAACACAAATTCGCCATGTCCCATCCTTCTTAGGTATGAACAATATGGGCGCCGCTGCTGGGCTGCTAGATCTAGAGATCTTTCCTAAAGACAACTCTTTGTCCAGGTACTCTCGGAGGGCTTTCAGCTCTGGAGCGGAACATGGGTATAGTGGGCCAAATGGGGGAGCGGTACCAGGCAAGAGGTTGATCTTCAGATCATTTCGGGAGTGTGGAGGCAGCTCCTGTATCTTCTCTTGACTGAATACGTCGGCCCATTCCCTATAGCGGAGAGGTATTCTTTCAGAGATATCTCCTCCATCCTCATCATGCCATACTGAAGCGGCCAGTTGATACACTACATCTTTTTCTTCCATCAGTTGGTATGAAGAGATGAGTTCAAACTTGATCGCTGCTGGGAGACAGTTCTGCTTGCAGTAGTCACTTCGCCAGCTTATGGTATTGAGTTCCCAATTGATATCCGGGTTGTGCTTCCTTGCCCATGCAATTGGCAGGTAACCTGATATTCCTTCTTCCAAAGTAGCCACTTCCCATCGGAGTGTCTCCTTATGATCTCCCATGTTCATGTGGACTGGGTGAGTGTAATACTCTCCTCCGCCCATCATGACATCTCCTTGAGCATCATACATTGTCAGAGGTTGATCTCGCCGCACTAAGGGAACTCCATGCTTCCTGACAAAACTCTGGTTGAGGATTGCTCCTGTACAACCGGTGTCAAAGAGGAATGTCCCTTGGGCGTCTTCAACTTTGTTCTTGACCGTCCATGACAGTTCTGCTTTCAGTATTGGCCTCTTGCCATGTACTGGTAAGGATGGAAGCTTCTGTTCCATTCTTCTTCGCTTCTGTGCGGGTTCTGGGCTTGATTCTCTTTGTCTTTTCTCCATTGCTAATAGCTGCGGGCACTACTAAGATCAAAAGATCCTTTGGTTCTATTCCCAAGCAATAATATAGCAAGTGTATTGTGTGGAAGTCTGGTAGCGGCTGGAAGTGTCTTGTAGCAAATGTAACTTTGGCAGAGCACTTACAGACCAGCTGTTTCGGGTCATAAACCCATCCTCAGAGTGCTTGGAAACAATCAAATAGGCGAAAAACACAAAAATTTATTCAAGAGAAACAAAGAAATCGAGACCCAAAAGAAAACTAGTAAACATAGACTCTAAACAGACATTTCTACCAGATGATTTCATTGTCCGAGTCTTGCTCAGGCTGAAAGACGAAATCTTCTGTCACCTCTGGGAGTACAACAAGTGGTTCCTCTGCTACAACCGCAGCCACTTTAGCTTTCTTCTGAGGATTGGTCTTGCCATTTCCTCGTTTCCGCTTTTGTACCCTCACTGCTGCCACTCGGACTACAGTAGGTTCCCTGGACCAACAGTCGGTCCATTTGTGTCTGGACTTGCCGCACTATTGCACAAGTCAGTCTATGTACTCTACCAATAGGGAGTACCGGAAGGTCATACCTTCAAGCATACTTCTGCTTTCCTTCTTTCTTCTAGGATATCCCCCGGGATACCCTTCAGCTCCACCGCTTTGTCCTTGGAACTGGTTTCCTTCTGAGGTTTGGAGGAGCTTGCAGCTTCTCTCTTCCTCTTGGGATGCCGTTCCTTCTCAGCAGGGGGATCTCTCTTGGTCCTGGCGGGTGCTTTCTCAGCGGCTACCGTCTGGTACCTCTCATGGGTGTGTCCTAGCTCTCTTAGAGCAGCTATCCGCTCCATCAAGGACTTGGGCTTGGGGGTAAAGAGAGCCCAACTCATGCCTAGGTCCGGAAGGAGGGAACTAAGGATCTTATCATCCACTAACTGACCCTCGTAGCCAGTCTTCCACATCAGCTGAATAATGCTATTCAGGAAGGAGTCTATTCCTCCCTTAGCTGTGTGGGTAAGGGTGTTCCATTGGGCTACCGCATCATCCCTAGAGATGGCTTCACCAAAGGCTGCTCTGAGAGCATCCACAAAGGAATCCCAGCGCTTCCATCTCTCATCCAACACCACAGGCATCCCAGCTACCCGGTTGGCAGAAGCTTGGTCGATAGAGCTGTGGTAAGCTTCATACCACTTGACCGGAGCATCTCCTTCCATCAGGTTGCCAGCATATCGGATCCTGACCTCTTCAGAGGTAAAGGACTGGCCCTCAATGGAGAAGACGTTCTCACATTGCCGGATGAAGGTCTCCACGTTATCTGCTTTGCCATTGAACTTGGCCGGAGGGGGTGCTTTGGGTTCTCGGGCCCTAGAGGCAGTGGAGGGGTGGGAGGGGGCCGGAGGTCTCATGAACTGTGCCATGGAGGCCAGGAGTTCTTTCTGTTGCCTCTCCAACCTCTTCCTGAGGTACCTTCGCCATCCTCTCCTGTCACCATCCTCAGGCTCCGAGTCTGAACTTTCTGAGTCCCCTCCTGGGTTGGGAGCGCCACCAACCGAGGGGACAAGTCCATCTCCTCCACCATTACCCGCTGGTTCTGGGTTCTGGTTTTCTCCACCAGGGTTTCCTTCTGGCTGGAGGTTCCTCCTAGGTGACTCCGGGGGTGGTGAGCCTCTGTGGGATTCTGGGGATAACCCCTGGCGAACCCAGGCTGGAGGGAGCCCGGAGGGACCACTCCTGACCGGTGTCTGGGAGTAGTAATCGTCGTCTCCTATAGGTTGTCGGGGGGGCCTTGCTAGGCCGCCTGCCAACGGGCTTGATGGGGCTCTCTGAGGAGGTAAAGATGAGCCTCCAATGGCCGCTGGCATCATCAGGGGAAGTGTCCTCTGCCTGATAGACCTGACTGGAAACGCTGCAAAGGGGTTCACCCTTTGGTGGAAGGTTCTCAGGGCCGCTCTGGATGAGGCCCTGGAGTTTTGCGGAGGTGCGGGATTGGGGACAGGTGCTCGTGTAGGCATCCTGGCGATGGAGAGCCTTCCTTCATTAATGGCTCTCTGGATGTCTTCCAGGAAGTTAGGGGGCATCGCCGGGTTTGTCCATTCAATGTCCTCCATCTCATCCGCTCCTAAGTCATCTCTCTGAGCATAACTCTGGAGTTGTGCCTGGACTGAGGAGACTTGTTCTTGCATATAGCCGAAGGCATTCCGGAGCAGGACTGCCTCAGCTTCTTGTCTTTCTTGCACCAAGGCTAGCGCATTGCCGGCCTTGATGACTTCCTGTTGCAGGCTGTGCTTCAGGTAGCGCTGCAATTCCTCAAAGAAGTCCTGTAGGGTGACTTCGTCGGTATCTTGCCAGGTGGGCTCACATCCGGGGATGTAGGACTGGAGCGCCGTCCTGGGCTTGTGGATCAACTGTGTCTGTCCCTCTTGGAATTCTAAAGCTGCCGGTTGCCATTCAATCTGAAGAGGCGCTTGGGGAGCCGGGAGGGCGGACATGTTGTGAGAGGAAAGAATAATCTGAAGGTGATTTGAGCACTAAAGATTATCTGTAACGGGGGCAGCCTATCTATGTATCGCTAGAATCCAATAGAATAGATGCGGCCGTGCAAGATAGAAATCAGGTGCAGATTTATTCAAAGATACTATCGCTAGAACTCAATAATCTTTAAGGGCTCTGCTACCGATAATGGTCTACTCGAAGATGAGGATCCGGACAGTTGGGCGGGAAATGATCCTGAGTACTTATACTCCAAAGGATTCTATTCTCTGCTCCTACTTCCTTACTAAGTTCCGGTGCTGCCTCCTGGTGGAAGGGAAGCAATACCATCGCTACCCCGCTTCTCTCTAAGCGTCAGCGAGTGCTTCCGATTCCGAAGGCAACCACCCTTAGTCAAAGCCTTTGTAACACCTGCAGCCTTTGTTGCCACACAACTAGGGGCCTGCATGAATGAGCTGCCGCTCAGGTGTAAGCTTAATCATTGCTGTAGAGCTTCCGCTTATTGTAGACTTCCCAGGCATAGTCTCTTCCACTACTGGCGGACTTCCAATGCTCAGAGGATGTGGAGGATCGCTGAGCACTCAGAGCTTCACTCTGGCTAGCCTTCTAATCATTGGCGAGGCACAGACTCGTCAGTCATTGCTCCCATGAGTAGATCCTCTTCCTAGCGCTCAGAATGTAGTTACTCTGACAGTTGGTAGCTAACCACACTGCCGGTACTTGCATGTCACTGTGCAACTGGCTTCTAACAATAACTCTCAGCATGTAACCGGGCCCTGTGTGTACTCATACACCAGACAGTTGAAATGGCTCCGTTACAGTTACAGAAGATTTCGTATTTCACCCTGAGCAAGACTCGGACAATGAAATCATCCGGTAGAAAGTGTGTCTGTTTAGAGTCTATGTTTACAAGATTTCTTCTCGGTCTCGGTTGCTTTGTTTCTCTTACCTAAATTTTGATTGTATTTTCCACCTATTTGAATGTTTCCAAGTACTCTGAGGATGGGTTTATGACCCGAAACAGCTGGTCTGTAAGTGCTCTGCCAAAGCTACATTTTCCAACAAGACACTTTAGACCGCCACCAAACTACCACACAACACATTTTGCTATATCCACGCTTGGGAATAGAACCAAAGGATCTGCTGATCTTAGTAGTGCCCGCAGCTATTAGCAATGGAGAAAAAACAAAGAGAATCAAGCTCAGAACCGGCTCAGAAGCGAAGAAGGTTGGAAGAAAGGCTTTCATCCTTACCAGTACATGGCAAGATGCCAATACTGAAAGCAGGACTGTCATGGACAGTCAACGGCAAAGTTGAAGACGTCCAAGGGACATTCCTCTTTGACACCAGTTGTACAGGAGCAATCCTCAACCAGAGTTTTGTCAGGAAGCATGGGGTTCCCTTAGTGTGGCAAGATCAACCTCTGACAATGTATGATGCTCAAGGAGATATCATGATGGGAGGAGGAGAGTATTACACTAACACAGTCCACATGAGCATGGGAGATCGTAGGGAGACACTCCGTTGGGAATTGGCTACTCTGGAAGAAGGAATATCCGGCTCTCTGGCGATTGCTTGTGCAAGGAAGCATAACCTGGATATCAATTGGGAACTCAACACCATGAGCTGGTGAAGTGACTACTGCAAGCAGAATTGTCACCCAGCAGCGATCAAGTTTGAACTCATATCGTCATACCAAATGATGGAAGAAGAAGATTTAGTGTATCAACTAGCCGCTTCGGTATGGCGTGATGAGGATGGAGGAGATATCGTTGAAAGAATACCTCTCCGCTATAGGGAATGGGCTGATATATTCAGTCAAGGGAAGCTACAAGAGCTGCCTCCTCACTCCCGAAATGATCTCAAGATCAACCACTTGCCTGATACCGCTCCCCCATTTGGCCCGCTATACCCATGTTCCGCTCCAGAGCTGAAGGCCCTCGGACAGTACCTAGACAAAGAGTTGTCTGTGGGGAAGATCTCCAGATCTAGCAGCCCAGCAGCGGCACCCATATTGTTCATACCCAAGAAGGATGGGACATGGCGAACCTGCATCGATTACAGAGGGTTGAACAAGGTCACTGTCAAAGACAAATACCCGCTGCGTATCATGAGTAAACTCAGGGATAAGTTGTTCAAGGCCAAGATCTTCACGAAGATAGACCTAAAGAATGGCTTAAATTTGATCAGGATAGCAGAGGGTCACGAGTGGAAAACGGCTTTCAGAACCCGCTATTTTAACGGGGGTGCTATGATGGTGCATGATCGTGACTTCGATCAGGTAGAAATGGTAAAACAGGAACGACGAGTTATGATTGGGCTCGTTTGATGGAAGGATAGAGTTTATTTGTTTGATCGTTATTTGTAGTCTAGAAACTTAATAACTTTAGGGTGTCTCCTCGCTAGTAAAGATTCCCTGACCCCCCGAGGCCAACCTGTGGCAACCGAGTTCTTTTATGGAAGTTCCGCGCCCTTGTTCAGGCTCTCTTTCTCCCTGGCCGTCCGCCTCTCCATAGTCGGGGACACCGCGACTATTTTCTATGAGGGGGGCGAGAAGAGCTGCTACCACACCGCGGATGAATTTTCGTCTGAGTCAAATCACGCAATCTCTGACAAGAACGGGACGGGATCCTAGAAACTAGCGGAAACAGCTGAACAGACAGCAATTGCTTATTCAGAGTATTTAGAATAGATTTGGTGTTTTTGTAAAGCGAGGTTTGCTTTGGTAGCTTGTGTCGTACTTTTACTTCCCCCCCAAAGGTGCACCGGGCTGAAACAGCAGGGTTCCGGCGGTTCGACGCTCCAGGGGTTATTTTTGTGTGTCTAAAATGTGTTTATTTTGCAGTGTTTCCTCAACTCCGCAATGCGTTCATTCAACCACCCCAAATAGACCGGAGCATCGTCAGGATCCTTTCTGACGTGGTAAAGAATATTTTCTGGGCATCGGTTGCAAAGTTATTGTGCCTCAAAGGTTGACTGCCAAGGTAGGATAACTTATGTTTGGGGTTACCCTTCCTTATTTGGCATGCTCGTCCTTCTGCTCTAGTTTTGGTCCAGTTGCCTAGCTTGACTTGTATGACTTCTTGCTCGCCAGGATCCCTATCCTCTATACCAATAGAGGTAGGGCTCATCTGCCCTTGTCTTCACCCATCGATGAAGAACAAGCTGCGGTTACCCTAGGGCCATATGGCTTGACTGGTAGAACAGGTACTTTTGTGACAGCCCTACTGTGGCTCTGTTACAGTCCACATGAGTATGGGAGATCACAAGGAGACACTCCGATGGGAAGTGGTGTAACAGAGCCACAGTAGGGCTGTTACAAAAGTACCTGTTCTACCAGTCAAGCCATACGACCCTAGGGTAATCACTGCTTGTTCTTCATCGATGGGTGAAGATAAGGGCAGATGACCCCTACCTCTATTGGTATGAAGGGTAGGGATCCTGGCGAGCAAGAAGTCTTATAAGTCAAGCTAGGCGACTGGACCAAAACTAGAGCAGAAGGACGAGCATGCCAAATAAAAGAAGGGTAACCCCAAACATAAGTTACCCTACCTTGGCAGTCAACCTTTGAGGCACAATAACTTTGCAACCGATGCCCAGAAAATATTCTTTACCACGTCAGAAAGGATCCTGACGATGCTCCGGTCCATTTGGGGTGGTTGAATGAACGGATTGCGGAGTTGAGGAAACACTGCAAAATAAACACGTTTTAGACCCCAAAAATAACCCCCGGAGCGTCGAACCGCCGGAACCCTCCTGTTTCAGCCCGGAGCACCTTTGAGGGGGAGTAGGAGTACGACCCAAGCTACTAAAAGCAAACCTCGCTTTACAAAACACCAAATCTGTTCTAAAACAAATTGAATAAGCAATTGCTATCTGGTCGGTTGTTTCCGCTAGTTCTTAGGATCCCGACCAGCTCTTGGCAGAGATTGCGTGATTTGACTCGGGCGGAAGTTCGTCCGAGGTGTGGCAGCAACTCCTCTCGCCCCTCATAGAAAAAGTCGCGGTGTCCCCGGACTAGGGGGAAAACGAACGGTCTAGGGAGAAAAAGCGGGAAAAAAGGGTCGGAACTTCGATAAAAGTACTCGGTGGCCCCCAGTTTGAACTCGGGGAGTCATGGATTCTTTACTAGCGAGGAGACACCTTAAAGTTATTAAGTTTTTAGACTACAAATACGATCAAACAAATAAACTCCATCTTTCGATCGAACGAGCCCAATGAATCCATCGTTGCCGTTTACCCTTTCTATGTCAGATCGAAGTCACGGTCGTGTATCATCCTAGCACCCCCGTTACAGCCCAGCAGCGGTACCCATATTGTTCATACCTAAGAAGGATGGGAGATGGCGAATTTGTGTTGACTACAGAGGTTTGAACAAGGTCACTGTCAAGGACAAGTACCCGCTGCCTATCATGAGCGAGCTCAGGGATAGGTTGTTCAAGGCGAAGATCTTCACAAAGATAGACCTGAAGAATGGCTTCAATTTGATCAGGATAGCAGAAGGTCATGAGTGGAAAACCGCTTTCAGAACCTGCTATGGATTGTATCAATACAATGTGATGCCGTTTGGTCTATCCAACGCCCCTTCCGCCTTCCAGGCAATGATCAATGATGTGCTGAAGGAACTACTGCATGAAGGAGTAGTTGTGTAACGGAGCCATTTCAACTGTCTGATGTATGAGTACACACAGGGCCCGGTTACATGCTGAGAGCTATTGTCAGAAGCCAGTTGCCCAGTGACATACAAGTACCGGCAGTGTGGTTAGCTACCAGCTGTCAGAGCAACTACATTCTGAGCGTTAGGAAGAGGATTTATTCATGGGAGTAATGACTGACAAATCTATGCCTTGCCAATGACTAGAAGGCCAGCCAGAGGGAAGCTCTGAGTGCTCTGCGATCCTCTGCATCCTCTGAGCATGATAAGTCCATCGGTAGTGGCAAGGACTATGCCTGGGAAAGTCTACAATAAGCGAAGAGCTCTACAGCAACGATTAAGCCTACACCTGAGCGGTAGCTCATTCATGCAGGTCCCGGTTGTGCGACAGCCAAGACAGCAGGTGTCACAAAGGCTTTGACCAAGGGTAGTTGCCTTCGGAACCGGAAGTACCCGCTAACGCTTAGAGACAAGCGGGGTAGTGGTGGTATTGCTTCTTTTCCACTAGAAGGCAACACCGGAACTTAGTAAGGAAGCAGGAGCAGCGGAACAGAATCCTTTTGGGAGTGTAAGTACTCAGGATCCTTCCCGCCCAACTATCCGATTTCTCTAGTCTTTAGAATGCTCTCAAGCAGAGCCATGGGGACTTGGGTGAGGCCCAAGTGCTGCCTAAGCTTCACGCCGGGTAGTTCCTCTGAAACACAAGTCGGACTCTATAAGTCATCAGCATGAACAGCCCACCCAGGAGCCATCGCGAGGCATAAGCTTAGAGAAGGGAATTTCTCTGTTCATTTCAAGCTGATGGATATAGAGAAGCCTTCAAAACACTCGTAGAACTGTTAGGGGTATATTGAGAGGTGATAAGAGTAGGAATGGTGGAACTACTTGTACAATGCACCATCGACTGCTGGCCGCACCTTCGAAGTACAGTGTGGCCAGTATTCGCCCATATTGCGGAGTTGCGGTTCCCCACCTTAAAAAACATGTTTTCGACCGCTGATTTAACCCCTGGAGCATCAAACCGCCGGAACACTCCCTTTTGGCCCCACAGGACCTTTGAGGGAAGAGACGATGCAATTAGATAGAGGTTCAGATCGACATTAAGGGCTGAAGCATAGCGATCAGAAAGAGTACCACCAACGCACGTGTTAAATATCCTCCCTATGGTAAGACGACACGAGGAAATGCGGGGTAGTAGTTAAGTACACTAAGCCTACCAGTAGGGGTTCTGAGCCGGATTCAAGCACTCATGTCAACGGGTGAGTGAGGAACACAAGGAGAAGAAGTACTCCAGCTATCTGTTGGTGGACTTAGACGATCTCATTTATCAGCAGTCTATTAGGATGTAGGCCTACCCTGTACTAGATAGGCCTCATGGCTATGGCGAGGGGTATAAGTACCGAGCCATTCCCTGACTAGCTGGAATCATCGGCGAAATCAGAGTCTTAAAAGTATAACTTTGGTTAGACCTCGGTCACAATAATCAAGAGAATTGTTTAGGGGATTATTGTATCTTCAGCAGTATCCCATTGCGCATTTCATACTTTTTACTTCTAGTGTGACGATTACCCTACCTAAAATCCATTCGTCAAGGCAGGACGCCTACCTGAACCCGACCAAGGAAATCAATTGTGGACGGCCACGAAGTTGAGGGGAGCTCCGGTCGACGGTCTACTAGTGACCATAACAATACTTTTACTGTATTTTTAACCTAGAGTTAAAAGTCACATGAGAAGTTCAAAAAGAGATTTGGAATTGTCTATAAACAATATACATGTCGGTCACCTCCCCAATCCTAGCGGTATTCCTCTTGGCATACGAGACATTATCGAAGACGAACCTGCGGAACAAGTTAGTTAGCAAGGAAACTGTTTTGACTAGGGAGGAGAAGTTTATACCTCCGGACAACTTCCGAACAGCACCTCGAAGGGTTATAGCGCCCAGTTTTGCTCCGAGCTGGAAGGTTACAGTAATAGCGGCCAGATAGGCTTGGGGAGTGGTGACGCTCACGATCACTTGGATGTTTATAACCTGCGGAGGTTATACCACATTACCTGAATGGAGATACCGGTATTTGACATCGGGTACAACGGGCTCAGGAAGTGTAACGGAGCCATTTCAACTGTCTGGTGTATGAGTACACACAGGGCCCGGTTACATGCTGAGAGTTATTGTTAGAAGCCAGTTGCACAGTGACATGCAAGTACCAGCAGAGTGGTTAGCTACCAGCTGTCAGAGTAACTACATTCTGAGCGCTAGGAAAGGGATCTACTCATGGGAGCAATGACTGACGAGTCTGTGCCTCGCCAATGATTAGAAGGCCAGCCAGAGGGAAGCTCTGAGTGCTCGGCGATCCTCTACATCCTCTGAGCATTGGAAGTCCGCCGGTAACAGAAGGGGTTATGCCTGGGAAGTCTACAATAAGCGAAGCTCTACAGCAATGATTAAGCTTACACCTGAGCGGCAACTCATTCATGCAGGCCCCAGTTGTGTGGCAACAAAGGCTGCAGGTGTTACAAAGGCTTTGACTAAGGGTGGTTGCCTTCGGAACTGGAAGCACTCGCTGACGCTTAGAGAGAAGCGGGGTAGCGATGGTATTGCTTCCCTTCCGCTAGAAGGCAGTACTGGAACTTAGTAAGGAAGTAGGAGCAGAGAATAGAATCCTTTGGAGTATAAGTACTCAGGATCATTTCCCGCCCAACTGTCCGGATCCTCATCTTCATCTTGACCTAGAATTATCGGTAGCAGAGCCCTTAAAGATTATCGAGTTCTAGCGATAGTATCTTTGAATAAATCTGCACCTGATTTCTATCTTGCACGGCCGCATCTATTCTATTGGATTCTAGCGATACATAGACAGACTGCCCCCGTTACAGGAAGCAGCACATTCCCGACCCCAAGAAACGTTTGAATAATTGCGGGTATGACGGGAATTAAGTTTTGGAGGCAACCAGCGGTACGGATCTTGAATCCTCGGGGTTTCCAGCTGAGATAGTTCGAGTATCCTTTGTGCTTCTGAGTTCTGCTCATTAGCTAGCCTTTGCCGGAGCCACTCTTTATTGGCGGGGTTCGACTCAGTTGCTAACCGAGTCTACATCCAATCAATCTGCGCCTGTTTCTCAGTATTCAGAGCCTTTTTGAAATCTGGACATACGATCTCGGAGCCATGAGCGTTTGGGTTGGCGGCCCAAAACGATCGGTAGTTTTCTCGACCCAGGATGGGCAAAGGGGGAAAAGGTAGCCTTCGGAGGTGGGGTTCCACCTTGGTAACAACCGACGGATTTCAGGCAATCAGCAGGAGTTAAGAAAGGAAAGTATTCACCGTGGACACGTACTTCCGTATTGATCGGTGTGTTCTACTGCATCGAACGCGAATAGCTTCTTGACCACGTATATCCTGCACCTTAAAAACAAGGCGTCTTCTAACAGTACCCCTCCGATCACGACCTTTGGATCCTTCCGTGAGGACAGCAAGGCAGAAGGGGAGGAAAGACCTGATAGCAATTATTATCGCAAGGAGAAAGATAAAGAGAAACATGATGGGGTAGATTCAGACTGATCACAGAAAAGTGAGGGGATTATTAGTTTGTTGTGAAGAAAAGGAGGAGGATTCTCTCCTTTCAGCTCACCAGCTATAAACCCTTGAGATTACCCTGTCACAAATACAGTTGATGCCACGGTGGCCTCTTGGTTCAAAGATAAAGCGAGTCGGCTAATCCTGTACCTATCGGCAGTACCTATGGGTGTCAAGTCACTTCACTCTTTGGGAAAATGATATTTGAAAGGTTAAGCGAGAATCAGCTAATTCTGCACCTGTCGGCAGTACCTATTGACGCCGAGTCACTCCAACATTTGGCAAAGCAGTATGAGCAAGATTCTTAACCTCTCGATACCTGTAAGGATCGAGGGGCCTCATCCCATAGCCTTTACCTCAAGCACTCGCCAAAAGGAAATGAGTGAATTGTATCTCATTGGTGTGTCCAGGGTTGGGAACCGGAAAGTTGGGACGGCAACCCGACGGGACTCTCCGGGAATTTTTACAGTGTGGAACCGATGGGTTGGAAAACACCCATACGTTATTTTTTGGATCATTCAGAGTTGAAATACACTCTAATGATAATCGGCTGGGCAGGTGCCTGCAGCCGACTAGGAAGTGCAATGCACTAACTTAGATATATTACAACCGATGGGTTGGAAGACACTTAGGAATTAATTTTTAGCCCCTTTGAGCTTGAAATATACTCCAATGATAGTTGTCCGAGCAAGGGGAATGGGCGAGGCTATATCGAACAATCTAAAGGCCCAGTTCCTAGGGCACATCGCGTTTGTAGCCGATGAAGGAATGGACCTCCAGGATGGAGTACCAGTGGTCTACCACAAGTTTTTTCGAGTCTTCCTCCCCTCGGAAGCAGATAAACTACCACCCCACCGGCCCTACAACCATGCGATCGATCTGGAGCCGGGGAAGCAACCCCGTTGAGGTCCCGTCTATTCCCTTTCGGAGCTCGACTTGAAAACTATTATGGAATACCTGGAGAAAATGATCCATCTAGGGAAGATCAGGCCGAGTAAGTCGCCGGCTGGAGCCCCTATCCTGTTTGTGAAGAAGAAGGACTGTAGCCTACAACTGTGTGTTGACTACCGTGGACTTAACCGTGTCAGTATCAAAAACAGGTGTCCTTTACCATTGATGGGCAAGTTGCGAGACCGAGTGGTAGGCGCAGCTATCTTCAGTAAGATCAACCTGAAGGAAGGATACAACCTCATCAGGATCAAGCTAGGAGACGAGTGGAAAACAGCGTTCCGTACGAGGTATGCACGCTACGAGTATCTGGTCATGCCTTTTGGTTTGGCAAACGTCCCGGCCACCTTTCAGAATATGATGAACGATGTCCTCAGTGAGTTCCTGCATCAGGAAGTGGTGGTATACCTGGAAGATATCCTAATCTACAGCAAGTCGCAAGAGGAACACGAGCAGTTGGTGGGTAAGGTTCTACAGAGACTCATAGAAAGTAATCTGGTAGCCAACCCCAAGAAATCATTCTTCAACCAAATGGAGATAGAGTTCCTCGGATACGTCCTCACATCCAGTGGCATCAGTATGGATTTGGATAAAGTCATGTCAATAAAGAATTGGGTTAAGCTATGGTCCGTGAAGGACGTGCAAATTTTCATGGGCTTTGCAAACTTTTACAGGAGATTCATCCATAATTTCTCCGGTATCTATTGTAACGGAGCCATTTCAACTGTCTGGTGTATGAGTACACACAGGGCCCGGTTACATGCTGAGAGTTATTAATAGAAGCCAGTTACACAGTGACATACAAGTACCGGTAGTGTGGTTAGCTACCACCTGTCAGAGTAACTACATTCTGAGCGCTAGGAAGATGATCTACTCATGGGAGCAATGACTGACGAGTCTGTGCCTCGCCAATGATTAGAAGGCCTGCCAGAGTGAAGCTCTGAGTGCTTGGCGATCCTCTACATTCTCTGAACATTGGAAGTCCGCCGGTAGTGGAAGGGACCATGCCTGAGAAGTCTACAATAAGCGAAAGCTCTACAGCAATGATTAAGCTTACACCTGAGCGGCAGCTCATTCATGAACGCCTCAGTTGTGTGGCAACAAAGACTGCAGGTGTTACAAAGGCTTTGACTAAGGGTGATTGCCTTCGGAGCCGGAAGCACTCGGTGACGCTTAGAGAGGCGGGGTAGCGATGGTATTGCCTCCCTTCCGCTAGGAGTCAGCACCGGAACTTAGTAAGGAAGTAGGAGCAAGGGGTGGGGTCCTTTGGGGTATAAGTACCCAGGATCATTCCCGCCCAACTGTCCTGATCCTCATCTTCATCTTACCCTCGATCTGTAGCAGAGCCCTTAAAGATTATTGAGTTCTAGCAATAGTATCTTTGAATAAATCTGCACCTGATTTCTATCTTGCACGGCCACATCTATTCTATTGGATTCTAGCGATACATAGAAGAGGCTGCCCCCGTTACACTGGGAGAGAATTCTGCTTGCAGTAGTCACTTCGCCAGCTTATGGTATTGAATTCCCAATTGATATCCGGGGTATGCTTCCTTGCCCATGCAACTGGTAGGTAACCGGATATTCCTTCTTCCAAAGTAGCCACCTCCCATCGGAGTGTCTCCCTATGATCTCCCATGCTCATGTGGACTGGGTGAGTGTAATACTCACCTCCGCCCATCATGACATCTTCTTGAGCATAATATATTGTCAGAGGTTGATCTCGCCGCACTAAGAGAACTCCGTACTTCCTCACAAAACTCTGATTGAGGATTGCTCCTGTACAACCGGTGTCAAAGAGGAATGTCCCTTGGGCGTCTTCAACTTTGTTCTTGACCGTCCATGACAGTCCTGCCTTCAGTATCGGCCTCTTGTCATGTACTGGTAAGGATGGGAGCTTTTCTTCTAACCTTCTTCGCTTCTGTGTGGGTTCTGAGCTTGATTCTCTCTGTCTTTTCTCCATTGCTAATAACTGCGGGCACTACTAAGATCAAGAGATCCTTTGGTTCTATTCCTAAGCGATGATAGAGCAATTGTATTTGTGTGGTAGTCTGGTAGCGGTTTGGAAGTGTCTTGTAGCAAAATGTAACTTTGACAGAGCACTTACAGACCAGCTGTTTCGGGTCATAAACCCATCCTCAGAGTGCTTGGAAACAATCAAATAGGCGGAAAACACAATAATTTATTAAAGAGAAACAAAGAAACAAGACCCAAAGCAAAAACTAGTAAACATAGACTCTAAACAGACACACTTTCTACCAGATGATTTCATCGTCCGAGTCTTGCTCAGGCTGGAAAATGAAATCTCCTGTAACCTCTGGGAGTACAACAAGTGGTTCCTCTGCTACAACAGCAGCCACTTTAGCTTTCTTCTGAGGATTGGGCTTGGCATTTCCTCTTTTACGCTTTTGTACCCTCACTGGTGCCACTCGGACTACAGTAGGTTCCCTGGACCAACAATCAGTCCATTTGTGTCTGGACTCACCGCACTATTGCACAAGTCAGTCTATGCACTCTACCAATAGGGAGTACCGGAAGGTCATACCTTCAAGCATACTTCTGCTTTCCTTCTTTCTTCTAGAATATCCCCCGGGATACCCTTCAGTTCCACCGCTTTCTCTTTGGAACTTGCCTCCTTCTGAGGTTTTGAGGAGCTTGCAGCTTCTCTCTTCCTCTTGGGATGCCGTTTCTTTTCAGCAGGAGGATCTTTCTTGCTCCTTGCGGGTGTTTTCTCAGCTACTACCGTCTGGTACCTCTCTTGGATATGTCCTAGCTCTCTTAGAGCAACTATCCGCTCCATCAGAGACTTTGGCTTGGGGGTAAAGAGAGCTCAACTCATGCCTAGGTCCGGAAGGAGGGAACTAAGGATCTTATCATCCACTAACTGGCCCTCATAGCCAGTCTTCCAAATCAGCTGAATAATGCTATTCAGGAAGGAGTCTATTCCCCCCTTGTAACGGCACTATTGTATTTCGGCTAAGGTAATAGATTGGATTGTGAAGAGGAGGTATTGCATGGTTGAACTATGATTTGTAATGGGCTTTCTGTTATGTTCTTTCGGTTTCCGTTACGCGGGGTATTAGTCATCAACGGACTAGGAGTTGGATATATAAGGGGGGCGTTGTCTCGTGCCTTTGATGTTTCCCTTCTTTTCCTCTTCTCTCCACGGAACCTTTGTATCTACCCCTCGCAACACCAAAACTTTCGAACAACAATAACTTTTGGCCTGCATCCCCGATAAAACTTTTACTCGAACACGATCCTGTATGTCAATAGACTCCGTAATCTATTGGTATCTTATCCCACATCTGTTCGTACGCGAAGTTGTTCACGCTCTAGTCCCTGAGTTGGGAACTCTCCACCCCTCAACCCCCGCCTAAGCCTCGCGACCGTAGCGAAAACAACAATCTGGCCTCACCAAACCCACCCAACCCACCAAACATCGCGGGCAGAAAGAGAACCCTATCAGAAGTCTTTCCCAACCCAACCTGAACTGGAACATCAGTGATGTCCCAACAAGCCTCTTTGAGCTCCTGGTTCGCAGGAGCCCCCCCACCAGGAACACCGGCACCCCCTCGCTTCCCCGACACCCAATCAACCCAACAAACACAGTCCACCACCATCGAACAAACCCAGCTCGGCAACGAACCCTTCTCCATCTTCGCTGAACACACCCAATACAACGAGCCATATGCACCAAAGCACGATTACATCCACCCCAGCATCGTCCCTCAAGAAACCCAAGCCAGAATGGACATAAACTACGTCTCCTGGGTAATTAGAAATGCCCTCACTGTAGCACTTGAACCCCTCAACCAAACAACCGAGCAGATCAACAAGGACCTAAAAGCTACCATTGAAGTCCTATCCACCCAAAACGAAATCCTTAAACATACCGTCGACGTCCTGGCCAAACAAATGTTTGAAATGACAAAGAACCAAGACAAAACTTCCGAAAAACTCCACCGTCTCCAACAACAGCTCACCAACCTCTCCGTCAACAGACCTAGCAACCAAGCAGTCAATGAAGGAAGAGCATCCGCAAGTGCCGCCGTCGCCGCTGCCACCATCGCTCCTATCACCACACCCGCCAACAACATGAACCACGCCAACAATCCGAACCATGCCCAACAATCAAAAGGAAAAGGCAAAGAGACACCAATCCCACCAGCACACAAGTCCTACGCATCCATCGCAGCAGGAAACGCCAACGCCAACCCCGAATACACCATAGTCACGAACAAGAGGAAATCCAAACCCAAGGCGGACCCCCTATTCAAACCAGAAGTCACCAAGATCAACAGAGAGATCGTCATCGAAACGAATAAGGAATCACCAGTCACCCCCTCTGACATCAGGACAAGAATCAACTCCAAAATCGAAAACCCGGACTGTCAGTTTATCGCCGCCAGGAAAACCTCAAAAAACAACATAGTACTAGAAACTAAATTCGCCACACCCGCCTCGAAGGTCTTCGAATATAAACAAGAAATCGAAGCAGCCCTGAAAGAACTCAAGGTCCCTTTTGTTGACATCAGAGTTAATTCCAGATGGTCTAAATTCATCATACACGGAATCCCCACAACAATCGGAGACGGTTACGAAGCGGGACAAGTCATGGCCTCAGAAATCAGAAGAAATTACGGAACCACTTTCGAAATGGCACAAATCCCCAGATGGCTCAGCAGACCCGAAGCCAGGGTGGGGAAAACACACTCATCAATGATTATCGCACTCCCAGGACAATACACAAAGGATAACCTCGGACTAAAATACCTCACCTTATTCGACCGACAATGCAAAATCGACAACTACCTCCCAGCCAACCCAGAAACCCAATGCTCTAAATGTTTGGAATATGGCCACCGACATGAAAGATGCTCCCACCAAACCGGGAGATGTGGACACTGCGCAGAAAACCACCAAACAAAGGAACACCCATGCTCCGAATGCTCAGGAGGCACCAGATGCATCCATACACCCATCCGATGCTACCACTGCAAGGCCCCTCACAAAGCAACAGACGCCAACTGCCCAGAACGCACTAAAATCCGCATTGCAAACAAACTGGGACCAGACACAAACCCAAGCCCGCTACCAATACCCATTGTTATCCCGGTCCAAGATCCCATACAAGAAGATGCAGCCATGGATAACACCCAATGAGCCACACCAAAAGGACCACGGCTATCGCACAGCAACTGAACTGCGCGAAAAACGAGCTTACAACAAAGTCAGTAGTGGAGGAAGCAGAACAGGACCACAACATACTCTTTCTTTTGTTACAAGAACCATGGAATAACAAGGACGGCCACCCACCGGAATCCCCCCTCTTCTACCTATTCACGGCCAGCAATAAGGGCACCAAAGCCGCCACATATATCAGAAAACACGCCAACCTAAAACCATAACACCATTACACACACAATAACTTCATCGTCTCCGTCACGGTGGAAATCCAAAGCCAAAAAACACAAATCCTCAACATATACTCACCAGGGCGAAGCGGACCCTTTGCAGAAATATCCCGACAAATAACTACCATCCAAAATTGCCTCGTCATGGGAGACTTCAACTGCCACCACCAACTCTGGTATGGACATAGATCCCACGACTACACCAACACGATTAGAACAGACAAATCCGGTTCCAAGAAATTGAAAAGATGGATCGATCGACAAAAGTTATTCCTACTCAACGAACCAGGCGAATTCACACATTTCCCCAGGAACAACAACAGACCGACCATTATTGACCTGATATTAGTCAAAGGACCAATACTGGACCACGATACCCGCTGGAACATCGACCGATATGGAGCAGGTTCCGACCATGGGAAAACCATCCTACAACTACGAATAGAGAAACCCCCCCACACTCCCAGAAGACTATGGCCCCGAACGAACTGGGGAAAACTGGAAGAAAACATCTCAGGCATCCAGTTCCCCCCCGAAGCGTGGGAAAGCCAGAACCACACAAAACAATCGGTTGACTTCATCCTCGAACACATAGACAATTTAATAGACCAAGTCACCCCGTGGAGCCAAGGACACCTCAAATCCAAGAGATGGTGGACCCCAGAACTGAAGAAACTCAAATCAACCCTCAACACACTAGAAAGGAAAGCCAAAAACACCCAAAAAGACGAAGACAGAGAAGCTTTCAGGAAAATCAGCAGAAAGTGGACCGCAGCAATCCGCAAAACCAAGGCGGAACAAAGGGAGAAAGAAATCACGGAGGCCAAGGGAAGTGCCATCTGGAAACTAGTCAACAAAGGGAAAAGAAGGGACATCACAATCCCAACTATTCAAGGTGAAGAAACATTTGCGGGGAAGTGCCAAGCTCTAAGAGCCCAACTCTTCCCCACAAATTGGACGTCCCCCAACAACCCCCCACTCCAAATAAGACCCCCCTCATTTGACCTTAGTGACGATTTTCAGGAAGTAACAACAGAAGAAATTACATCCGCAATCAAATCATGTCCAACATACTCAGCCACTGGTCCTGATAACATCCCATAACCATTCATACAAGCAATAATCAAGGCGAACACCCAGCTCTTCCAGGACATGTTCTCAGCCATGCTCCGATACGGAGTCCAACCGGATCGATGGAAAGTGTCGAAATGTATACCAATCCCGAAACCAGGAAAATCCGACTACTCATCGGCCAAAGCCTACCGACCCATCTCTCTACTACAATGCTTCAGCAAAGTACTGGAAAAGATAGTGGCAACAAGACTATGCACCGCCGGTACCATCCTGGAAACCCTCAGTAAAGACCAATTCGGAGGCAGACCAACTATCTCAGCGATCGATGCTTTACTCCACACGCTCACACCCATCCAACAGAATCTCCTGATCAAACGAACTACAGGAACCACCCCAGACAGATCAGCACTCCTCACAAATGACATACAAGGAGCCTTCAACTGTGTCGACCACCTCCTACTCGCCAATATCATGACCCAACAAAGATTCCCAACTTACCTGACGACCTGGTGCAAGGAATTCAACACCAATCGAACACTTCAATTCCAATTTAACCACGAATTGGAACCACCACGACCATATACCTCAGGACTACCCCAAGGATCCCCTCTATCCCCAGTATTATTTATGATATATGCTAGGGTAATAACAGACCCCACCAACTCTCCCAAAGAAATCAACACCACCTACATCGACGACGACGCACTCATCCAACTTGCGAAGTCCCCTCTCTTCATCACCAAAAGACTTAACGAAAGAATGGAGGAAAGAATTAAGGAAGCAGAACCCCTCAACATCAAATACGAACCCCAAAAATCCGACCTAGTCTTCTTCAAACCCACAACATCAAGTACCCCGGATCCCAAAAACTTGGTAACAATCGCAAAAGAAGAAATCCACCCCAAAGATAGACTCAAATATGTAGGAGTCTGGCTGGACTCAACGCTCTCCTTCCGACCACACATCGAAGAAACCATCGCTAAAGGCCTTAAAGCCCTAAGCAGAATCAGAAACATCGCTTACCTCCCAGGATCAACAGTAAAATCCATCCACCACCTCATCGTCCAAGGTTTCCTCCCCACCATCCTATGGGGATCGTAGGCATGGTGGACAGGAGCCGACCACATCCTCCGATCACTATCCCCACTCTACAATGAAGCCGACAGGATAATAACAGGCCTACCCCGCTGGACAAAAACCGAAAAACTACTGAAAGAGGCAGCTCTCCCCCCACTCGAACACCTCCTCAACCACAAATCACGGAAGTATGGGACGCGCATCCTCTGCCACCCTGCGGACCACCCACTCAACGAAGGACTCATACAGCTTCTCCCCATCAGAATAAAAAATATCAAAGGCACAGGCCTACATCGGATTGCATCACTCATGCTACCCTTTCAGGAACCAGGTAACCACAGAGAGCGATGGATACAGAACGATACCCTCACCAAACGCATGCTGGAAGAATGGAACTCTATCCCACTCATCAACTACCACGAACCAGGAACCCTAAAGATCCAACCAAAGCGAGCAAAACTTCTCCGATCCAAAGCAAAACTCATACACCGCATACGATGCCAAGTTACTAGGATAGACAGATATGCAGCATTCACGGAACCTGAACCCTGCCAATGTGGCTCGGAACAATCCTCCAAACACACCATGATCGACTGCCCACGATGGACACAACTACGAAGGCCACTCATGGACAAAATTCCAGGGCCGCCCACTTGGGAAAACTGGCTATTCACCAATCTCAACGTAGACCTGATTCTAAAATTTGCAGCAAAAACCAACCTACTCGATTGGTACGAAATGGACGAGGAGAACCCGGAGGAATGATGATCGGTTTCTTTGGTTTACTCTCTCTTTTCTGTATCTTCTCATGATTTCTTACGTTGCATTTCCTTTCTTTTCTGTTTTTCGTTTTGTTTTTCCTATATTTTCGGCGGAGGATCCGGCGTGCGATAAGTCCTGTACTTCAAAGCAATATAAAACTATTTATTTATTTATTTGTATCTACTCCATGAATACTACTTTTGTTCTGCGCCTTATCATAGGGTTCAACTAGTTTGTTATACTAG
This sequence comes from Morchella importuna, assembly GCF_003444635.1. Classification (NCBI taxonomy): domain Eukaryota; kingdom Fungi; phylum Ascomycota; class Pezizomycetes; order Pezizales; family Morchellaceae; genus Morchella; species Morchella importuna. Next base: position 225,960 of record NW_025763447.1, on the reverse strand, counting down.
GTAGAGCCATTCCATAGCCCATAGTCTTGAGCACCTATTGCCACGTCCTCGCCTCGGTTGTATTCCTTGGCATCATAGCCCCTACGTCCATAGACCCCCGTTACATCCCTTGGCTGTGTGGGTAAGGGTGTTCCATTGGGCTACAGCATCATCCCTAGAGATGACTTCGCCAAAGGCTACTCTGAGAGCATCCACAAAGGAATTCCAGCGCCTCCATCTCTCATCCAACACTACAGGCATCCCAGCTATCCGGTTGACAGAAGCTTGGTCAATGAAGTTGTGATAAGCTTCATACCACTTGACCGGAGCATCTCTTTCCATCAGGTTGCCAGCATAACGGATCTTAACCTCTTCGGAGGTAAAGGACTAGCTTTCAATGGAGAAGACATTCTCACATTGCCGGATGGAGGTCCCCACATTATCAGCTTTGCCATTGAACTTGGCCGGAGGGGGTGCCTTGCGTTCTCCGGCCCTAGAGGCAGCGGAGGGGTGCGAGGCGGCCGGAGGTCTCATGAACTGGGCCATGGAGGCCAGAAGCTCCTTCTGCTGCTTCTCTAACTTCTTCCTGAGGTATCTCCACCATCCTCTCCTGTCACCATCCTCAGGCTCCGAGTCTGAACTTTCTGAGTCCCCTCCTGGGTTGGGAGCGCCACCAACCGAGGGGACAAGTCCATCTCGTCCACCATTACCTGCTGGTACTGGGTTCTGGTTTTCTCCACCAGGGTTTCCTTCTGGCTGGAGATTCCTCCTAGATGACTCCGGGGATGGTGAGCCTCTGTGGGAGTCTGGGGATAGCTGTAACGGAGCCATTTCAACTGTCTGGTGTATGAGTACACACAGGGCCCGGTTACATGCTGAGAGTTATTGTTAGAAGCCAGTTGCACAGTGACATGCAAGTACCAGCAGAGTGGTTAGCTACCAGCTGTCAGAGTAACTACATTCTGAGCGCTAGGAAAAGGATCTACTCATGGGAGCAATGACTGACGAGTCTGTGCCTCGCCAATGATTAGAAGGCCACCCAGAGGGAAGCTCTGAGTGCTCGGCGATCCTCTACATCCTCTGAGCATTGGAAGCCCGCCGGTAACGGAAGGGGTTATGCCTGGGAAGTCTACAATAAGCGAAGCTCTACAGCAATGATTAAGCTTACACCTGAGCGGCAACTCATTCATGCAGGCCCCAGTTGTGTGGCAACAAAGGCTGCAGGTGTTACAAAGGCTTTGACTAAGGGTGGTTGCCTTCGGAACTGGAAGCACTCGCTGACGCTTAGAGAGAAGCGGGGTAGCGATGGTATTGCTTCCCTTCCGCTAGAAGGCAGCACTGGAACTTAGTAAGGAAGTAGGAGCAGAGAATAGAATCCTTTGGAGTATAAGTACTCAGGATCATTTCCCGCCCAACTGTCCGGATCCTCATCTTCATCTTGACCTAGAATTATCGGTAGCAGAGCCCTTAAAGATTATCGAGTTCTAGCGATAGTATCTTTGAATAAATCTGCACCTGATTTCTATCTTGCACGGCCGCATCTATTCTATTGGATTCTAGCGATACATAGACAGACTGCCCCCGTTACAATAGCCCCTGGCGAACCCAGGCTGGGGGAAGCCCAGAGGGACCACTCCTGACCGGTATCTGGGAGTAGTAGTCATCGTCTTCTATAGGCTGTCGGGGGGGCCTGGCTAGGCCACCTGCCAAAGGGCTTGCTGGGGCTCTCTGAGGAGGGAGAGGTGAGCCTCCAATAGCCGTTGGCATCATCAGGGGAAGAGTTCTCTGCCTGCGAGACCTGACCGGAAACGCTGCAAAGGAGTTCACCCTTTGGTGAAAGGTTCTCAGGGTCGCTCTGGACGAAGACCTGGAGTTCTGCGGAGGTGCAGGGTTGGGGACCGGTGCTGGTGTGGGCATTCTGGCGATGGAGAGCCTCCCTTCATTGATAGCTTTCTGGATGTCTTCCAGGAAGTTAGGGGGCATCGCCGGGTTTGTCCACTCAATGTCCTCCATCTCATCCGCTCCCAAGTCATCTCTCTGAGCATAACTCTGGAGTTGTGCCTGGACTGAGGAGACTTGTTCTTGCATGTAGCCAAAGGCATCCCGGAGCAGGACTCCCTCAGCTTCTTGTTTTTCTTGCACCAAGGCTAGCGCATTGCCGGCCTTGATGACTTCCTGTTGTAGGCTGTGCTTGAGGTAGCGCTGCAACTCCGCAAAGAAGTCCTGTAGGGTGACTTTATCGGTATCTTGCCAGGTGGGCTCACATTCGGGGATGTATGACTGGAGCGCCATCCTGGGGTTGTGGATCAACTGTGTCTGACCCTCCTGGAATCCTAAGGCTGCCGGTTGCCATTCAATCTGAAGAGGCACTTGGGGAGCAGGGAGGGCGGACATGTTGTGGGAGGAAGAATAATCTGAAGGTGATTTGAGCCCTAAAGATTATCTGTCACGGGGGCAACCTCTTCTATGTATCGCTAGAATCCAATACAATAGATGCGGCCGTGCAAGATAGAAATCAGGTACAGATTTATTCAAAGATACTATCGCTTAGAACTCAATAAGCTTTAAGGGCTCTGCTACCGGTGATTGTAGATGAAGATGAGGATCAGGACAGTTGGGCGGGAATGATCCTGAGTACTTATACTCCAAAGAACTCTATTCTCTGCTCCTACTTCCTTACTAAGTTCCGGTGCTGCCTTCTAGCGGAAGGGAAGCGATACCATCGCTACCCCGCCTCTCTAAGCGTCACCGAGTGCTTCCGGTTCCGAAGGCAATCACCCTTTGTCAAAGCCTTTGTAACACCTGCAGCCTTTGTTGCCACACAACTGGGGCCTGCATGAATGAGCTGCCGCTCAAGTGTAAGCTTAATAATTGCTGTAGAGCTTTCGCTTATTGTAGACTTCCCAGGCATCGTCCCTTCCACTACCGGCGGACTTCCAATGCTCAGAGGATATAGGGGATTGCCGAGCACTCAGAGCTTCACTCTGGCTGGCCTTCTAATCATTGGCGAGGCACAGACTCGTCAGTCATTGCTCCCATGAGTAGATCCTCTTTCTAGCGCTCAGAATGTAGTTACTCTGACAGCTGGCAGCTAACCACACTGTCGGTACTTCCATGTCACTTTGCAACTGGCTTCTAACAATAACTCTCAGCATGTAACCGGGCCCTGTGTGTACTCATACACCAGAAAGTTGAAATGGCTCCGTTACACTTTCTACTTACACAAGAACTGATAACTCTAAATTTAATTCTAAAAACACGACTCCAGCTACCGATAGTAATACCGGCAAATTGTCACTTTCGAAAACTAACAACCGGCAAATACTCTCTACTACATCACATCTCACTTCTCAATTACAAAAACCCACTTACTTTTCCCCGCTACCACCACCCGGCACCCTTGCCACCAATTGCAATTCAACCCAAGCCCAGGTGAAAGAATCCGTGGAAAACTTAGTGATTTATATGCTCTTGGCGCACTTCCCACAATCCTCAACAGTGGGTATTCACAAAATCAAGTCACTTGAACTAGGGAACGAAGGGAAAATCCAAAGAATGGAAGTGTAAAGTTAGAATTCCACGATCGATGGGATACCAAAGATATCGTCACGATAGCTAGACATGATTGATAATATATGCTTGGCAAGTTCGTTATGACGTTATAGAGCCATAACTAAGCAGCCCTGAGGTTTAGCGTACTAGCTCGCAACTGATCTTCCATCATTACAAGTATGTACCCAGGTAAAGTATTAAGAAGCCGAAAACAATCCTAAAACCCCGAAAGACCAACTCAGAGGCATACACATAGAGATATGTATTGATAGTATTCACCTTTTCGTTGGTATTGTGTACCCTCTACTCATGAAATCATTCCTTCCCGAAGCATCATCTTGTTCCTTTGTACTGAAAAGACTCCTCAAGTTGTCACTCATCTCCGTTTTTCTGCGTTTATTTTTCATTTTCTCATCCTCCAGTACTTTGCTTGTTAGGCTGGCTGTTGCGGCGTTCTTTATACTGGTTTCTTCTTTCTTGGGTAGCTTCTCGGATTCTTTGAACCCCTTTTTTCGCTTCTTCGATTTCCCATCGGACAGTTTTCTCAATGTGTGTCCTAGTCCCTTCTCGGAAAGAATTTTGATTCGGTTTCTCAAACTTTGGGCATCTTCGTCCAACACGGGGTTAATCGGAATGACATTATCTGCCTCGTATGCTGTGCCACACTAGTTCACCCAGGCATGGTTAGATTTGAATAGAATCATTATTTTGGGGAGGTAAACCTGTAAACAAACGCCTTCATTTCCTTTAATCTCCTTGATCGCACTCTCCAAAAAGGCGTGCCCACATGGTACCAGGTAAACCGCTCTGACTCCAGCTAAGAGACCTTTCCTCGACACTGGACAAACCCACTTGTCCTGACCATCTTCCTTTGAGATGTCGAATTTTATTTCTAGTACATCTCTTAAACTCTTTACCCGCCCGTCTAATACCTCTTCGCCGTCACCAAATGCCTCTGTCCCACGTAGGAGCCATTCTAGAATAGAATCTTTATTATAGAGGCGCCCCGACGAGTCGGAGACAACGGGGGAGGCAAGCGGACGCTTTGAGAGAGGGCAAGTGCTCCAGTGATATTCTTGAGTTTGTGCATTGGAATCACGGAGTTGAGAGTGGGTGGCGCGGCGAGTAGGGGATTTGACAAGTTCGCGTCGTGTAGGAATGCTTGAGAGGTAATAGTGTCAGCCTGCTTTCCAACCCAACAGCACCAAGCACATGGTAAGTCTTACCTTCCTCCGTCGTTACCCATATTTTCTGAGATCCCTAGGTTTGGCGATTTGGTGTATGAGTCGGTATTACTTGGAATGGGCTCGATGATCTGACTAAACCCTGCCAAGAATCAGGTAACTGATCAAGTCATGTGATACCGTGACCCCTAGCTCAACTATGTAGCTACAGCGAGAGGTAAAGTTATTGTAGAAACAGGGGTCTAAAAACAGGGTTTCTGTGGCTGGGCAAGCCAATAGACTCCTCCCATATTTCTACAATAATCTTACCAGCGTAAGAACCAGTTGCTCAGGCAAGGATCATTTGTATGGAGTGGCGTCGTTCTCTCATACAAATAATCCCTGTTTCCGTTACTTGCATTTTCTGGTTCTTTTGAGGGTAAGCTGTAGGTACAGCGACGGCTATCCCTTGGACGGATGAAAGTTGTCAAATTCGCGACCTGGACCGTTGTTGGCCGGTTTATTGTGTTCACTCTCTGTTTCTTTTCTTCTCAACGACGATTCGAGATGAAAATACGTAGAATGAATGAAACTTCTTTTTATTGTGAAAACCGAAAAGCAACAAGATAATTGGTTGATGAACAGGAAAGCTAGCTAATTATACTGATCTTCCTTTTCGGACACCTTTATCAAAGGGATTGTCCTTCCCTGCGCTTACAAATGCATGACAAATCACTTGGCAACAAATGTGCCACACCGTGCACCACTTAGTAAGGGAATTATCTTGCTTTTTACGTTTGGAAACAACAACAGAACCAATCAAGAATTTCCAACAATTCCTATATTAGGCTAGTGATAGCTGAAAGAGTGTGGTCGCGAATTTGACAACTTTCATCCGTCCAAGGGATAATAAGTGATGGAACGCCCTGAGAGTACAAACACCAAATGTTGGTGGTGTTTTACCAAAACAGGTATCGCTGTGTTCCATCAATTATTACCTGCCGCTGTACTTTAAGGACTTAAATGTTTCGCTCAAACCTAACCCTATTCCTGGCCTAACCGTTGATTGAGCTAGGATGTAACGTGTCAAGCGAGAGTTAACACGGTGCAAGTTACCGTACCATTATGGAGCCAGAGAGATCGTCGATGTTTTAAAATAACAGAACAAAAAGTACTTCTGGCCGAGGAACACATTTTTTTACGGGGAGCAGGTCCGATTTACGATTTATATATCCCGCAGCTAACGTGTTTCACCGGGAAAGCGATCATCACCGGGAAAGCAACCGAAGCTCACAGAAGGGCATTATGAGCAGCAAAACAATACCTATGAAGCCATACATGTATAGGAGAGTTCTTTTGGTGTTTTTGACTGTTTCTTATGATCATAGCAAGTATATAGCTGTGGGAGGGTCATCAGCTGTCATCAAGCCTTGATGACCCTCCCACAGCTATATACTCGCTACCTATTAGTAACAATCATCAGAAATATTCGAAAGATATCTCAAAATGACTTTAGTGTATTCAGTTCTGTAATTCTGGGTGATTTTGAATTTTCACAGTAATTCGCGATCCCGTTCATGTCATGCTTGATTGCTTTCCCAGTGACGATTGCGTTCCCGGTGAAACACGTTAAGGGATAAATAAAAATAAAATAAGGCCCCGGGAGGATGCTAACCTCATCTCCATGTCAAACGTCCTACTGATACTAGGCAGGCACATTATTTAACGCTACCGAAACTACTGTTGACAGACTGGGAGCTGGAGTGGGTTCTAAGATATTAACTTTCCCATAAATATTATCTATTAGATTGATAAGATCTTGAATGAGGTTCATGTGCAAAGGAGTGCACTCGCCCACCAACCTCAGGCCTAGGGTTGGCAGCGCCTTAAGTTCGTCGATTCTCGAGCTCGTCATCAAATATTCCATGTATATAATCCACCAAGAAATTTAAAACAGTAAGCTCCAGAGGGAAATACTACTACGTAAAATTGTTTCCATTACGGCGCTGTCGTAGTACATTAGCTATAGCGGGAATAGACAAGGGAGTATCATCATTATTATTCGCTATCTAGTAGTCCATTGTTCTAATTTGTTCAACGATCCGAAAGAACGGAGACTTTATGTAAATAACCCTAACTAATCAAACCTCGCCAGATATATCACAAGATACCGCACCTTGATCAGGGAATTGAAACCCCCATACCGTACAGGTAAAGAAGTCTCCAGGCTTACCCATCCTAGGACACCGGTATTCCTAGACTTTCTCGTTCTCTTATGCTGGCTTAACTGATCAGTGATTTCGCCTCATTTTTTGCTTGTGAGTCAAGGCAGACTCCTTTATATATGGAGGTTGCTCTCCTTCGCTGTCTGTATTGTGGGAATGTACACTTTTCTTCCCACTAATGTAGGCCCCGGGGGGTATGTCCCAGCATGGGCTTTCCAGCTTATTAATATTAGCGAGAGTTTCTTGTTGTGTTCTTGTTTGTAGGGGCGGAGGGGCGGAGGGGCGTACTTCCACAAAAGGAGGGGTACTTCTCTTTAGTCCTACTTAACTCGCTTTGAGCTCTTACTGTCTTGTGGTGCTCAATCATTAGCTTTTCCCGCGTCGCGCCTTCTTTTGCACTCGATAGTCGAGTGATAATTCATGAAGCACTGCCGCTCCACCAGTTCTATGAGTCGGGTCGGGGAGGAGGGAGGGGGATTACCCCCTAGCTCACCTAATTTTCAACTTATCATGCTCTGTTCAGAGATATACGTTGTCCCCGCTTTCGCCGGATTGACCGAGGGACCAATGCGGGGTGATGCTGCCGCCCCTCTACCCATAAACTAGTAAATTACCATCCCTCACCGGTTCTCCTCTCATCCTCATGCATACCGTAGTCCGTCCATAATGGCTGATTTAGCTAACTTCCACAGCGCGCTACAAACGGGTGAGTGATACCTTGTGGTTGGCCTCCCACCTGCGCGGTCGGTAATCTGGCTGGAGGCGGACTAGGCATAATCATAGTGAATCACTCGGCCTGACATGTGACTTACCGGTGCCCACTTACCTACATATACATGTAGGCGCGTGGAACGGGCTAGTTTAGCACACACATGGCTTGATGCCTCCGTCTGCGGTGCTAGCACTCCACCCCTGTTCGTCCTATGGACATCGCTCTTAGATGTATCTTCCTCTTCCCATCTCCGCTCTCCTCACCCCACTTGTCTTCGGATTTCATCCCATCTATTATCTATTATTTCCAGAGTCCTAAGGTAAAGCCCCACCCACAAGTATCTCTCTACTCTCCTCTTCGGGCCCGTAACTCTTTCGCCTTAGGCAAGTGGGGTGAATAGTCAGCAACTACCTCCAGTTATTCTTCCGCCCACCCTGTTTGGCTTCTCAATATGAAAGCATTCTATCTCTGTTAATCCCTTAGTTCTGTTCAAGGGAGTTGAAGGGTATAACTTATAGATCACTAGATTTATTACTCGGTTATCTCCCCCGTCCCTTGTTGCTGCCCGCTTCTGCGGTTGGGCAAGCTTCACTGGTTCCTCCACACTTTCCTTTAGGCACTACACCAGCTGTTGTTTTAGTATAAGTGTACCATTAGACTTATATGCCTGCGCTGTAACCGCTGTTCCTCACCAGGACCTTACGGAATCACAAATGAAACAAAGAGAACATCGAGTGACCTCTCATGATTGCACCAGACTCAACACAAGACCCCGCAAGAAAATGCTGTCTAACGATATTAACCTAATCTCATTAACCACTGTTATAGTTTTAAAAAAAGACGATCTTCTGTTTGTCATTCATAATGCTACGATATTCCTTGCTACGAGTAGCAATTATTACCACATATCATGGTTTCATATATTCGCTATACACTGTATACATGTATATATAAGAGCAAAGTAATTCGTTAGATAAAATAATAAGTACACTCTCGGCCACTTTCATAGCCTCGCTTTATTCGAAATTCAAATTAATATCTGTAGATCCTACCAGAACCCGCATTCCCATCAAAAGTCATAAAGGGCTTTAATCTTTGTCCCATAAACACACGCTCCCGGACTACCCGACTCAATCTACCCAAATCCGGTCAGAAAAATTCCCAACTCGAAATGGACAGCCAACCATGTACTCACCGAATACCCCCCCGCATACTCACACATCTGATACGTATCAGACCCACTACTCAACAAATATCTCATCCCATTTATCACCTGTATACTCCAGTTACCCTCCACGGAGCAGCACGGACTGCTAGCAGGAAAATTCTCATGACTCCAGAACTGCAGCCGGAGTCCCATCGTTGCGCCGCCGTGGTTCTTTTGAAAGTAGCCGATGCAGACGCCAGTGGGCGAGGTGTTACAGTACTGGTAGAGCTTGTTGTTATGGATGAACGCTTTGAGTGGGGAGGCATACGGGGGAGAGAAGCCTACACCGACGACGGAGGGATCAGTGGGGTACGAGCGGACTACGGGCTGGTTGTGGATGCGGGGGTAGGATGGATTGATAGCTGTGAGAGAGAAAGTTCGGTTTAGAGCATTGGCGCCAAGAAGCAGGAGTGATAGGACAAACAGGAGCCGTGGGAGCTTCATGTTTGCTGAGTATTGTAGGTTGTGAATACGGTGACGCTGGCACAGATGTTTGGCAAATAGATCGCGGGGGTTATATAGAAATTGTATACGGCGTAGCAATCATCGAGGCATTAGATCTATAGTAGAACTTCTATTTCAAAACTCTATATCGTGGATCATTTGCATCGTATCGCACCGTTGTACCACAGATGAAGTACTATAATTAGTGCAATTACACTTTTCCATCATATATTTAAGTGCACATGGCGTCAGACGTGACAAAAAACCTGTTTAGGTTATCATTAGTCGTGCACGTAGTAAGGTTTTAAACCGCCCCTGTTTATAGACTCGTGTTACGCAAGGAGTGATTGGCTAGACAAACGAGGGTCTGGTCTATCACGCCAGTTAAGCTTCAAAATATGCATATCGAGGGTTAATATACATGTGTTTTAGAGAAATATGGTGTCTTGATAGGTGGCTAAACCTTACACTGGCCAGAAGACTTACATGTAGTTCATGGCGGGCTAAATCTACAACAAGTGAGACTAAGATGTACCACTATTGAACTACAAGTTTAAGAAGCCGTCGTTAAGGGGTCATGAGGGTTGCCTCATATCTGAGCGCATTCGTTTAGATGCACCATGTACCAGCTGCAGAGGGGTTGTCCGGTAACAAACACCCTCAGATTTTGTGGTAGTAGACTACATATATTATACCGTAAACCACTCCCGTTATTGGTCTAATGTGGATATAACAATAGTAGAGTTGTGGCATCCAAAAATCCACGGGATAGGTTGCAGGACTTTACATGTGGTGTCTGTGTGTGTGTGAAGTCATTTGAATTGTTTCTAGGTACAATCATCGCATGAAGTATAAACTATGGCGTAAAGACCTATCCCCAATGCCAGTTCCCCAGTTATAGTAACTATGGTATGCTACCAACCGCACTCCTCTTACAAGGTTGATGACTAAGGAATTCCCGCCCAAGAAAAAAGGAGAAAAATAAAGATGACACAAGGAAAAGAGCATAACCAAAGAAAAAAGATCACAATATCCCCAAAACCCCAGCTATAGTGACTATGGTATACCACCAACTACACATCCCCTCGAAGGGCAGACGATGGGGGGGTGAAAGGTTTACCGACCTAGGTCCGAAGGGGAACACGACGACTTAGAGGAGGAGGAGGAGGAGGAACCATATATAAAAGAGCCCCCAGTGGAGGAGAGGGACCAATATTGGCAAATGAAGCCGAAGAGAAGTCTTTGGAGAGGAGCGACCCCGCACTTCACGAACTCTTGGCGGAGTTGAGAAGGGAGTTGACAAGGACAAGAGGGGTGTTTACATGTGGTGTCTGTAGAAAGTATTAATATACACGTTCCTAACCGATATATTCCCCGTTATCAGTGTCCCATATATCGGCGGAGATAAAGAGATTCTACCCGCTGCCTATTATATACCATTATAAACATAGCAATAAATCCTAGCGTTTAGAATGTAAAAACGCTTTAATAGAAGCATCGGGGTAAAAGTATTCTGCAAAGGTATCGAGAATGGTGATGAGTGTGGGCATTAACGGTGTGGTCCACGAGGCTGGGCGACTTCATGACTATATAGATTTGGAGTCGAAAGAGATCAAGTAGCTGCAATTAATGGGTACCCCAAGGCTTGTCCGATGCAATGCTTAGCCTCTTTGTGATTGTTCATTAATTACTGCCCTGTGCTTCCCAAGGCCGCTTCCTGGCTTAGAGACGTATCAAACTTAATCCCTGCCTTAATTTATACGCCTGGGGAGTAAAGACTTCAGTCGGATAAGATACCGGATTAACTATCAATACAACTCAATTGCTGTCTTGGTCACGAATTGCTTGCTTAATACTTTGGATTTCAATCGAAGTGGTCAGTTGCCTTATACATACATATATATGTGGTTCTTATATAGGTGTTTTATTATACTACAGTAGAGGTTTTCCGTTTGTTACCAACCGGAATCATGATGCACCATCTCAATTTATACTATCAATTCAGGCCAGGTTGATGAATGGAATAAAGCCTTACGTTTCTCTTTTTCCTGCTACTCTGGCCTGGAACCTTTTTGCCTTGAAAGTACTTTCCCGGGCGGAGTAAATAGAACAATCATTGCTATTCAGTACACCCTTATCGTTCCATGTAGGAAGCCTGGGTGCAGGGCCAATCATCACCCGCCATTTGCGAAATTTCTTTTTGTCCTGACCCTTTATATATTAGGAAAGTTTATATATTAGGAGATGTAGCTTGTTGTACTTTTCCATAGACCATATGTTCTCTCTTTGTCACTACAAGACACGCTTATTCCTCCTCGCCCAGGTCATTATTCGCTTCAGTCCTTCGATAAATATATTTATTGATTCTCCCCTGTGCAACCACTCGGAAAAACATAGACCTTACCCCATGCATTACTCGTCAGGAGATTGTTCCCATAGCTGTGAGTATCCTCGATCATCACTCGCAATATTATCACGTAAGCCTGAAAGCAGTCACCAGGCTGAATGTTTCTTCCTCGCGATTCGCAGGCTACATATGTACTAAACTAACTACAACGAATTACAACGAATTGTGGTACAAGCGCTTGGCGGGCATTGCGTTATTCATGCTGCATACATACAGGGTTCGAGATAGATCTACGCCGCATTCCGTTTTGTCGGCGACCAGAATTGCTGGAGAGCTTAGTGAGAGCGGGCTCGCTCGAGCAATTGCAACGCGGATGGCTGAGAAGAGAGTAAATTGAAGGGGTATATGGCTGGCTGAGGCGATGAGAGACTTCTGAACACAAGCAAAGCCAAAAGAAATCTCCAGACACGTTCCAAACGGGACGGAATAGTCTGGTTCCTAGAGTATACCTGATGTCTTGCCAAGGAAGGAGCCCTGGGCCTTGGACCCTGAAAACCTAGTCCCTGACAACAACAACAACCGATCTTCGCTTACTAGACTTCAACCCTGTAATCCAGCATAGAGTAGCTGATTTTGATATAGCCGGCGTGGTGGTGATTGAGTATTAGTTGGAGTAAGAGTACAGTAACTCACGGGGTGAAGGCAGATCCTGTCTAATGGCGGTCAGGGATTTGAGGCCAATAAAAGAGGGGCAAATTACTGCAAACAGAATCATCAGATAGGATCCGCCGTCAGTAGGCGAGCGACTGTAACAGTAAAACTTCAGCTCGGCCCTGTGCGTTCTCCTCTTCGCTAAACGGTGTAGGGCTATGCCCAATCGGCCAACTAGTGTGGCTAACTAGCTCTAGACGGCACTATTATCCATTAAACTCTACTCGCACGATCGTTCTTACCACTCTTACAGAAGCTTAACAGGTCAGCCGCAACACATTGACAATGTCTAAGTAAATACGCCCGTAAGCTGCACTGTCAGCAGGCTCGGCGTGAAAGGTTCAGCTGAAATCGTGCCTGTAAGAATGAAGCCGAGATTCGATACTCTACTAATGATCGCGGAGGGTAGATCTGGGTATGTAGGTTAATGTTCTATTACCCCTTGTGGTGATCTATCCATATTTACTCAAGCTACATATCAACATGTCTCAGTGGTAGTCTGTAAGGTACTTGAGACTTATCGGCACTCCCAGCCGTCCACTCTAGAACCCACCAACCCGCACCTGAGATATGCCCGGATGTCATTACCACCTGCGGAAAGGGCAAGGGTGCAAGTAAAACACAACAGCAGTCTCTACGTGGCTGAGGAGATACGGAGAAGACTACAAATACCAGAGATGTTGGCCGCTATATTTCTCAGGATCAGTCGTTGATCGTGATATCTTAACCCACATATATTACCAGTAAATCTCAGTCATGAAGGTCGCTCTTCCTACTCTCGTTCTTGCCAGCGCTGTTGGAGCACTGGCTGCTACTTCCAGCAACACTTGCACGAAGAAGAAGATTATCATTGACACTGATTTCTGGAACTTGGTAACAACCTTCCTCCCTGCGTTACATCTTATTACCAGCAACTGTACTAACATTGCCGTTCTGTAGCCCGATGATGTCAACGCACTCGCCATTGCAAACGCCTTTGAGACATGGGGCGAGGCTGATATCCTCGGTGTTGTGTCGAGCATCCGTTCCCGGTATGCTCCTCCGGCCATTGACGCCGTCGACACCTTCTACGGGCACCCGGACATCGAAGTAGCCATCCAAAAGCCACTCGACAACACCGTAAGAACCCCGCCACATATATTCCCCCTTGCTGTGAAAAAACTAACAACTGCCCCTAGACCTACGACCCTGATTACACCCGCTACGGCGGCTGGGTCCAAACACTGGGCCAAAAATGGCCCGAAGACATCAAAGACGGCTCCAACACCACGGACCCGGTCCTTCTCTACCGCAAGCTCCTCGCCTCCGCCGACGATAACAGCGTCACCATTGCCGTCATCGGCTTCTTTGACGTCCTCTACCGCCTCGTCGACTCGCCCGCTGACTCGATCTCCGGACTCACCGGCTGGGAGCTCATCAAGAAGAAGGTTGTCGAGCTCGTCGTCCAGGCCGACGCGTCGGCGCCGAGATCGTACAATCTGTCGCACCACAATGTCACCTTTGCCGCGCACGTGCTGAACAACTGGCAAAAGGCACTCACGTTTGTGCCCGGCTATGTCGGCAGGAACATCAGGATGGGCGCCAAGTTGGCGACGGAGCTGAGCCCGGACACGAATCCAATTGCGTTTGTGTGGAATGCAACAATCGGCGCTGGGAAGGATGACGGATCTTGGGATCGTGAGTCTACACCCTCTCCCTGCTTTTTATCTCTCTATGAGATGTAGATAAGTATGCTAACATTCGAATTGCAGCTGCGGCAATCTACTATGCCATCCGCGGCCTCGACGACGTCTACCACTACAACAAGACCGGCGGTGCCGTCACAATCCTGCCCAACGGAACAAGCACATGGAACGACAGCGCCGTGCCGGCCGGAAAGCAGAACTGGGTCGACCTCACCATGAGCAATGTCACCTTCGCAAAGAGGCTTGAGGACATCCTTCTGTGGGAGCCGAGCAAGCCCAAGCCAACGAACCTCATTAAGTGTGGTGCGGCGGCTGGAAATGGCACCACCGGTACTGGCTCAGGTTCAGGTTCAGGCTCAGGCTCCGGCTCTGGCTCTGGCTCTGCTTCCGGAAACGCGACCACTACACGCGGTGCGGCGTCGTCGCCGTCGGTGGTGTTTGAGGGTGCGGCTGCAAGTGTTGGTGTGGAGAGGAGTATGCTTCTTGGTGCAGCAATGGTGCTGGCTGCTATGTTCGCGTTGTAGATGTAATATCTAGATGGATGATGTGATGGGTGCAGTATATATATATATATATAGTCTTTACTGGTAGTTTTAAATGTTTATGTTGTGAGAAGTAATTGTTTATAATGAAGGGATTTGAGGTTAAGAATTCACCGCAGAAAAGTACACATGTATGCAGTTAGCGGCAGACGGGAACACAGAGGGTCGTATTTACATGAAGTTGTAGTAAATGTACATGTAGTCCGACTGAGCGCTAGATTGCTACCGATTGCTATTGATCTGATTGCTATTGATCAGCACAGCAATAATCACGATTGATAAGATAACCAGCCCCGAGTGATAGGCCATGAACTTTATTATCGCGTGTGACGTCAACTTAACTGAACCGGTGGTAACTACATGTACTGCCGTCTATAAGCCATTTATTTATACAGCAATCAATGCAATCGATATACCCCCGCAGCATATCATAAAACCCTCCTTGGAGGCGCTGCGGGTTTCGAAATGTATATAGTTAGTATGTACCTATTCATCCCGCGTACACTGTGATAATCTACTTTGCCTCGGCGTCCTTAACGTCTGCGGCCTTTGCCTGCTCTATGTTCCCATCTTTGATCTCCTCTTTGGGCTCCTCTGGCTCGTCTTCGCCCTCGACGGTGATTCTGGTGCCTTTAACGCCCTCTTCCACCTCCTTGACCAGGCTCTCGATATAGGCCTCGTCTTTCCCCACAAGGGTAACCGTATTATGATCCTTCCCCCATCTACCACCACCCTCACCGTCAGCACTCCCAAACCCAAACACACATACTCAGACAAAAAAACCTACCTCGGATAACTCCCCACCTTGACCCCCTTCGCCCCCACCTTCTCCTGCAGCTCCGTCAAGTACTCCGCAACCTCACTCTCGGGCAGCGCCGTGCTAATCAGCACCCTGACGAGCTTCTTCCCCTCGGTCCTCTTCTCCTCCTCAAACAGCTTCTTCATGCCATCCAGCTGGCTCGCAAAGATGCTCGGCACCCCCGGCAGCACATGTATGTTGTAGTTGATAATAGCGACAGGCACCCATGTGTCGTCGCTCACATACACGATGCGCACATTGTCGCCGGCCGGCAGCTCCGCCATGCGCAGGCGCGCTGTCCGTGTCGGCGAGGGCGTGTCCCAGTCGAAGGGCACCTTGTGCTTGGAGAGGAGGCGCATGCGGCGGAAGGTCTCGTCGTGCAGGCGCAGGGGGAGCCCGAAGGCCGCGGCGAGGGACGAGTAGGTTATGTCGTCGTGGCTGTTGTCCGGTTACTATTAGTGTGCGCGGGAAAGGGGGGTTTGGGGGGGGGGGGGTTACGTGGGGCCGATGCCGCCGGAGGTGACGACAAAGTCGTAGTTGGCGCTCATGCGGCGGGCCGCCTCGACGATCTGGTCTTGGTCATCGGAGATGACCTCGATGCGCTTGAGCTCGATGCCGAGGTCGAAGCAGAAGCGGGCGAAGTAGGGGGAGTTGGTGTCGACTGTCTGTTGTTTTGTGTGCCGGGGGGAGGGGGGGGGCAATTGTTATTAAATGTATCTAGGATGCCCCCGCCCCGCCTCCGGCCAGGGAAGGAAGGGGTCCGTAGATGGAGTGCATACCTTTCCGTTGAGAACTTCGTCGCCAATTATTAGACAGGCGGCCGTGTGGATTGGCCGCTTGAAGGGATCTGCGGAGTTAGACATCCCTTTGTGAGTATGCTTGAGGTGGTTTGCGACTATGGAGAGGCGCGAGAGCATATGATGATGAGTGGTGGGAGGGGGGCGGGGGGGGTGTATGAGGGGAGTGTTCTCTCTCTCTCTCTCTCTACTTGGGGTGTCTAGAGAGTTGTCCTCACGATGGGCTTTGTGTCGTTGTTGTTTGCTGGTGGTTAGATAATTTGTGAGGCTGCAAAGCACAGTGGGGTAAGCGCATGTGTGTGCCTACATAGGTGATATCATACACACCACCACCACCCAGCACCCCTCCACCTCCACCACACATCCATGATCCATCCCCTCCTCCACTCCGCTCTCGCCAGTGCTAGTGCCGCATGCAGGGTTGGAACTTGGCTACATACATAACAGGGCTGCAGATCTAAGAAAATACTATCGAGTGATACTCGGTGATTCTCTCCTACACGCACACACACACACAATCGTTTCTCCGCGTTCTCCACGGCGTCAGATTCTTCTAGCAGCCACTACATGGTCTTATATACAGGGGGTATAGCAACAATCATAAGTACACATCACAACACATAAAATCCCTTCTTACAATAATCTACCAGGAAGGAGTGCCTCGTCTACTTAATCCCAAAGCCCCAAAATAGAATAGGATAGGCGCAGATACCTCCGATATTTCTGTACAAGGTACTTTTAAAAAAGAAAGAGAGAGAAAAATTACCCGCAATCTGACTCCTAGGTCCCCGAATCCAGCGCAAAAAGATATGCTAAAACGCATGAGAGAGAAAAAATCCCCTCCAAAAAGAAAAGAAAAAAGAAAAAAGAAAGAAGAAAAAAAAGAGACGGATATAAAGCAGCGGAGACCTTCGTACTCTGTAGAAAAATGCACCATGCGACATCGTGATTAGCAGAATATTTTTAACCCTGCTTCCATGTCTTCATCTTCAGGTGCCTTCTTCTATCCCCCATGCTTCCCACTCTGGCGCCTGTACAGGGGCTTCCAACTCCACGCCATCATGCCCTCCGTGTGTGATGCAGCCAACACAAGTGCATCCCTCGCCGCACTTGCACCCAGCCTCAGTCTGCGCGCACATTCCGAGCGGATAATCAAAGTATAGGAAATTGCTTGGCGAGAGCTCATCAACACCGTCAGTGCCACTTGGGGTGCCATTCGGGCTTCCATCGGGGCCTATGTCCCCCTCCTCCGGTGCAGGTGAAATCTGCTTCGCAGGACTTGCTCTAGTTCCACAGCATGCGCCTGACGATGGTGCACCTGCTACAGGCGACGAAAGCGACATCCCATTCGCTTCAAAACTGTTTGGTTGGGGTTGTGGGTTCGAAAGCTGTTGAACAAGGCCTTGTGGATGGTTATGGTTTGTAGGATTCGGGTGTGACTGCGGACTCAGAGATCCATTGTCTACGGCCATGAACGACTGCATCTCCCGTACATGCTCCACCGTCCTCCGATTAAATGGATGTGTTGCACAGCCTAGGCAATTGCACTCAGGCCCACAATGACAGCTGTGTTCCCAGCCGTTGGCCAAAGCGGTGTTGGCGACTGGTGAATTACTCATTGGGGGCACCAATGCATGCCCAGGCAGCTGTGGTTGTGGTCCAAATACGCCAGCCGCTCTTTGCTGTTGTAACCATGCAAATTCTTGAGGCGTGATCGCAGGGTTAATTGTAGGATACATCCACATGTTTGGAACCTGTGAAAAGTTTGTAGGCGGAATATATGATGGTGGATATTGGAGAGCAGGGAAAAAGGAACGCCCTGAAAAGGGTACTTGAGGAATAGTCATTTGTTGGGGTTGTATTGTGATCGCTTTTTTTGAACCGTTACAACAACTAGGACCTTGTTGGGTATTCTGTGGGGCGGGCGCACGATGTATATGCTGTTGTGGTTGTGGTTGTGGTTGTGGTTGCTGCGTTGGATCCCCCCCGCAACTTCCACAGGCTGCCTTTTTGACAGGAGGTTGAGATAGCTGCCAAGGAGATGATCCTGCATCAGGATTCCATACATCTGAGCACAATGTTTTGTGAGTTACAGCTGGCATGTCCGGCTTGCTTTCTGACGGTTTTATGCCCTCCAAGAACATATTTCCGTTTTGTGACTTTGAAAAATCGTGTGGTGGACGAAATCCATTGATATCTCCCCCATGTCCAGGACTTGTCGGAAGTCCTGCAAACCCTCGCAACGAATCTCCTTCAGCAGAACCATCCTCTCTTGATGTACCAGGCATGCCCCGGCAGCTATTAGCTGTACTTCCCATCTTTAAAGACTCAGCACTGCTACTGCGTTCCCTCTCTTGCTCGAGTAGTTGTTCAAGAGCGACCTCCCCTATATTCACACTCCCTTTTCTTGCCTGACCACTTTTTTTCAGCCGTTGTGGTTTGACAACTTTATTTGAAGGGCCATTATTGGACGAACTGGCCGATACAATCGCGGGGAATGTTGGTGACATGGGCGATGTTATCGTCGACCCAGAATCGCTTGTAGCAGCAGTTATAGCTACCAATGATGGCGGGGGCAGTCTAGGCGGGGGCTCCTGCGGCTTCGGTGTTCCACAAGCGCAAGAGGCAACTAAACGCCACCGTCAACGTTTATACAGCGCTGGGTAAGAAAGCAGTACATACCCTTCGGTATGGCGACAGATGTGACATCGCAACTACAGCTCACCCTGGCAGAGCTTCCAGCCCTGTTCCCCCCAGAATCCTCTCCATTGGACAGGGTGTGGACAAAGGTACCTGGGGAGGTTGATGACAGGGTGTGTGGGCAACTGCTTAACGGTCGGCCTGGTTTTCGAACTTGTACCAGCACTCGGTCGCTGTGATTACACTTTGATGAGCGATGTCCCCGTATGCAGGGTTCGCTTTCGGGGCCATCAGCAAACGTTTCTATCTGGGTGTAGACATGAGGTTGAGTTTCTCCGTCATCACTAAAAGGAAAGATGTGCGGGAGCGGAGGAAGGTAGGGTAAGAGAGGAAATATTTACCAGGCAAACTTTACACCTCTCATCATCGGCATCTTGATGGTTGACAGGTCGTTCCTTATTCTTTCACTCAGAATCGCAAGGTAGGGGGTTGGACCAGGTGGTGGGGCTCAATATTCCCGGTCACGAAGGCAGTAGCTTGAGAGCTACTTGTGGTCAGCGAGGGACTGTAACCAACCCATTCAATGCAACCAAGATCTCAAGATATTTTCGCGGTGGGTGCGATGCTGCCGAAATTCCACCTACTAAGATGATGAGTCCACTGAATCGTGACAGCGGGTTGCGACGTGTGCCACAAGATGGACTGGGAAATTCTTGGATGAGGCTCTTCTGACTGCCCCCAGATTTAACCAACCAGTTGACCGACAATCCTCGTGGTTTCCCTGAGATGCCGCGGGTTGATGGGTCCAAACTAGATCACTCTATCTGCAAGCTGATGAAACAAATAGAAGGAAGCGAGGAGAAAAAGCAATGATTCTGTGAGTGAGAAAAATGGATTCACAGAGTAAGAGGCAGAAGCAGAGGTGCGCAAGTTATTATTTCAGGTCTTCCCTTGTCTGTGACCTCTTCGCGGCTGTCGCTGGTAACGCTCTCTCTCTCTCTCTCTATCGTCGTGATGTAGGTCTATCCACATGTAAGATACTCGATATTCGATTGTGGGAGTTCTCCTTCCGTCAGATGAGGCGAGTGTTGCCGGTGCTGTGGATAGGGAATGGATTTTGGTTGAGCTAAAAAGAGTCAGTTTTTTTTACACCCCTCCATGCTACCCCATACGCATACATATACTCGTTTACCACGAAAAGAACTAGAAAATGCAAGTGACGGAAACAGGGATAGTTTGTATGAGAGATCACCGCCACTCCATACAAATAATCCTTGCCCTGAGCAACTGCATTTTCTGGTTCTTTTCGTGGTAAACAAGTATGTGCGCGTAAAGTATATTATGTACATAGAAGTACATAATACATATACCATACCAGAGCTAGAGTTCAAGAGTTCACTACATACACTCACAGCATTTTCCCACACGACCATTATTCAACAAACGGATGGTTTCCTTGTCAACAGTCGTGAGATATTGTGCCCTACGGGCGAGGATGGACAGTGAACCTGTACGAAAGTTCCTAGTAAAGTAGGTAAGGAGAATAATGAATGCAGGTTTTATCCTCGTTTATCGCCTACCTGGGTACCTCGAAATTTACTGGTATCGAGAGGCAGGAGGAAGCTCATATGCTGCATATGTAGCCCAGTAAGTCAGTGGGGTGGTGGGATTACTGGGTCTAGCATTGAACCTCCAGGGAATATTCTGCATGCCCGGGCGGCAAGATCAATAAACCATGCGAGTGAGCAGGTTTCACGCCACAAATCCACACTCCGCGATGCAAAATCGGAGATGCGGTGTCTGAAGGTGTGCGTGTTAAACGAATACCTGTTGTGATATGCAGTACCGGTACTTGCTCTACATCGCACCCATTTTAGGACGCAGAAGTAGATATGTAGGTACATACATGTATGTTACTCGAGCGACTAAGAGCCAGTGGTCATTTTCTTGGAGTCGTTTTTATTTAGGGCCTGTCTTTCTTTTTCCCGAGACAACTTAATACCCCCACCATTCCTCGATCCTATGTATATCTTCCCTATCTCCCGTAGCTCTTCGAGGCTTCTTTCTGTGCTCGAATTTCTTGTCAAACCCCCAAAGGTATGTACTATTCACCATTCGCGTTATGGATCTCCTTCTAGTATTCCCTATCTGCCGAGTGCTGACCCTGTAAAGCTTCCAGAGCCCAATCATTCACGGAATTGTCATGTGAGCTTTTTACTTCAACAGCCTTGAGCGGTGAGAGTGTGTGGTGGTGGTGGTGCTACATATTATATCAAGGGAGAAATCTATAAAATTCATGCACGCCATCAGTTATCCAGACCTTCGAACACTTACCTACATACATACTACTACCCCACGAGTACAGGATACCTATTCAACCTATGATACGTTCATCATGCTCACCCACGTGCCACCAATCGCCAAATCCCTAGCTCGGAGCCTACCGAGGTTTCTTCACAAAGACGCAGCCCGCCCGCCCGCCTTGGAGTACCCGGGTCGGTACCACAAATATATTCCCCCACCCCAGCTCTCCGAGCCACTCAACCGGTTCCCCGAGACACCTTATGTGAGAGCTAGCTTCCTTGGGCCGTGTTTTCGTCCATTCATAAGCCATATTTTCTTTCTTCTTTCCCCCACCTCATTTTAGGTAATTACTGCGGGGTATGGTTTATGAATGAAACGAATTAGATATCCCCACAAAACGCTTGCGTTTTTACAACCTCCACTCTTTTGGGGGGCCGAGAGATATATTAGATCGAGAATCCCACCGATCTCTCCACTAGTGGTCATACAAATCTGCGGGATGTCCTGACTGAAAAGAATAAAAAAAACCCACCTTCTCGCCCGCCTCGTTCAGTTGGAAATAAATTTAGCTCCTTCACGGAATGGTGACCCAGCGTTGGATAGAAGATTGGTACTCACGATGGGCCCCCGAATCCGGAACCTGCTGCCTATCTCTTCATTGAAAAGATGCGGCAGACAATTATATCTGGGCGGGGCGGGGGCGGGCAGACATGCAAACTGGCCATTTAAAAAATATTCATCAACTATTATTTCTTCATTAGATTATACGCTTACCTTGGAAATTTAGTCGCGGCGCTTCTATCATTACAAGTGACTCTATTCCATACCCCTCAGGAATGCTTGGTATCTCTTCTTGTTTCCGATTTACACGGTGGACAGCGTATCAGCCTTAGCCAAGTACGCCAGTAGGAAAAAACGAGGTTTACTTGCGTTTAATGGAATAAACAGCTAGGCGTGGTTCCTTATGTACAGAAAGAAGGCTCATGAAGGTATCACAGGACTCAGGCTGAAGGTCTTTTGGTATTCTACGACAACTGTTCAACAACGGAAGTAGAAACAGCGCATAGTACTACCTTTAGCGATATGGAGGATCGATAGGACACAAAATGCTGATTTGCTAAGCCCAAGAAAATATCATACTCGGCCAGCTAAACACTTGTGAAAAAACAGAATCCCTTACTTGAACCCCACCCTTTTCATTCTGTGTAGTCCAAGGGCCGATCGAGCACATACGGTGGGACTCTTGAGTGACGATGCTTTGGGAATACGCCAGTTTAGTATGTAAGGTTTCATGCGAGTGATCGTACTACCTTCTTGTTCGCCCGAGTTGCGCACCATCTATTCCCTCAGGCAACAAAAGACATCGTCTTTAATCATATATAATCACTCGGGTCAATCAGAAGATACACCAGTTTACCTGAGACATCGTGAAAAGAAAGCCGTTTGGGAAGTGCCACGTAAATGGTAGCTTTTGGTCGTATGTACGAGATTTCCTTTATTTTTTAGTTTGAGATAATCTCCTCATGCCCTATATTTTGTTTAGTGCGGCAAGAAAGCAGGCAATGATTGAGGGCCGGGAGCGACGGCGAGCGCATCGAGTGTTATACATGGAACTTGTTGGATTATTGACAATGTATATATTTAGTCGGTAAATAAATAGAGTTATTCGAAGCGATGTTGGTGCTTTAAACTGTAGGCAGGATTATGTAGGTATATGTAGATGCATATATGTAGATAAATAGGATACTACAAAGAGAGGTAAGAAGAAGCAGCAGTCGAATCCAGGCTACATGTAGCCAGACCACCAGGGGGGTTATGGATGACCGTGTTCTACGCCGGTCATCAAGCGACTACCCATAATCAATTCCGTAACCACAGTTACTGGTTTTGGCTGCGGCAGCTCTGCATGCACGTCTCGTGTTACTCTACCTTTATCCCTACTAGAGTATGTGTACCTACTCCATACCACCAGGCATAAACAAAGTCTTTGTAAACACACAAGCTAGAACTCATTCGATCTGTGCAAGCTTATGCGGATGACCATATGGTCCGGTTTATGCCCGATGAATTTAGAACTGAGCATGAGTAATTGAATAATTATAAAGCTACATATAAATTTACCTATTTCACATGTAGGTACATCACGGTATGTAATTAAAGTACTCTAGGTAGGTACATACATGAGTTAGCACGATATGCATTTACATTGTTGGTCTAGGAGTTGCATGTCTTCTTCTTTACCGTCTCATGACGATAGAACGCCTATACAGTGGGAAGACTCATGTAGAGCAAACAGCACTTCATGTGCTCCTGTGAACCTAGTTGTTGACAATGGTCCGCATGCGGCATAGACTGGTTACCGGGAGGTGCCGTAATAATGCCCGCGCGTGTCGAAACAAGGCTGCAAACATACATACATGTATGCCAGCAGCATCACCACAACCACAACCACTACCTCATCATATCATCAATCAATATATGTAGCAGATTTATTTACACACCAGGCGTCTATATCTAGGACTTCACTACCGGCAAGCATAACGGAGAGCAACGCGGTTAAGTAAACACATGTGCCGGCGGCGTGGGGTAAGCGTTCCTGTTGTTATTGTTTAAACGGTCGTTGACGGGCTCGGCGCTTGATCGTCAGTCGGCGGTACTAAGAAACGAAACCAAGAAAAATAAGTGATGGGGCCCTATTACTCTAGTAGGTAAGCCCAGGCACACATATCCTATCGCACTTAACTCGAGGGTTGTTTTGCTGCAATGCCAAAAAAAATTGCTACCTGTTACTGGAGTGGTTAACATACAAATACACATCATTGTACAGAGAAGCAATTGTGAGATAGACTGGAAATAGCGGCTCGCTAGATATTTCTCAATCCTTACAGTACATGATGATCATACCATTGAACCTGAGTTTTGGTATATGTATGTTGTATGTACTACAACAAGATTCACAATCACCGGTCGTCAAGGCATGAACCAAAGTAGGTAGCAAACTGCTACGGCATATTGGAACTCGAAACAAGGAACTTTGGTCCCAATAGATCCTGTGAACATAACATGATCTGTGGTTCTTATGGACACACTGAAGTCTTGTGCATGTGTCACTTATTTCGTCAAGCTCACTATTTCTCCAGCTCTAGGCCTAGGTAGAAACAAGTTTCTAAATTTAGTATGGTTACCCTCATCTTTCTTTGGCATTGTTGACAGTCGATCCCTTCTTATGTACAACGATAGCCGGCCGTTACTAAATCTAATTCCATTGAGCCTCTCGCCATGATCGACTGAGGGTTTGATATGGCATTTTCGAGATAGGTGAAAGTGCTGCAGCGGGGGGGTTCATGTCGATCGTGAGCAGGCGAAATAGTAGAGTATTGTAGTAACAATAACGGTGAAACCCCTACTCACCCATGTACCTATTTGCGTACATCTACTCTATTTGTTCTCTGTATGTTGGTTGGTTTTAATATACAATTGCTTGGCATGTCAGTCTATCATGAAACTCGGCCTCAACTTCAAAGAACTGCGTACGTGCTAGATACTTGTCTACGAGGAAGGGTATGCTCTGGACACATAGTTGGGTGTGTGTACCTACTGCTCTACGTTTCGACAGTGATCACTAAAACGGACCAACCGTTTACAGGGTTCACTAATTAATTGATGATGATCTATTCGCGATCGCTACTTGCGCGTAAGGGGAGAAAAACCGAGTGCGTAAAAAAGGCATGAATCGGAATCAAAAACAAGCCCAGGCGCTGGGTTGCATGCATAGCAGAGTCTCTCCCCCCTTGGGGGAAAACCGCATGATGCATGCACCTTGTACGAACGTAGAGCAGCGACTTCATATTTAATACAATTAACTGCCGATGTACACTGGCACCTGAAACCATACCTATCTGACCGCCTGCATAATTTATGTCTGACCAACAAATGCATTTCTAGACGTATATCCTCCTCGCCTATATAACCTAGCATAGCCCCATGATTTTCTCAACCCAGTAGATCAAGTTTCACCAAAAAGAATCTCCCGAACTAGCCTTGAATATTCTTTCAATTGGTTTGTTTTGATTGTTTACTGCCTCAACGTACAATGAGCATGGATATGGACGTAGCAGCCTGCCCCGAGCGTGCGACTTCGCCCAAAAAACGGAAGCACGAGGAAGCAACCACAAGCGAAAAGTACGAGCTGTACCTTCACGCGTCAAAGAATCCTCAACTAAAACAGGTTTGTCATTGAAGTTCTGGTCTAGAGAGTTCGTTATATTTAACTCTCAATTCATTCATAGAGGGAGCTCGCAGAATGGTTCGAGTCGACTTTTCACAAAGCGATCAATCAATCCACCGTCTCACGGAACTTGAAGAAGTTCAAGTCGACACCAGCACCGCTCGAAGTTCGATTCGAAGCAGGCTGTCCGCCATTGCCCCCACACCCGCCTCATGCCCTTCCTCCAACGCCACCCCCATCTAATCCTGAGGATTTTAGCCTTCCCGAATTGGACAATGCGCTTCACGATTGGTTCATGGGGTGCGATGACCGAAAAAGCATTGACAACGAAGCGTTGAAAGCTAAAGCTGAAGAGCTTAACTCTAAGATTTACTCGGATGAGATCCGAAAACCATGCACTGATTCTTGGCTCGACGCATGGAGACGAAGACATGATGCATTAGATCTCAAACGCACCGCTGGACCGGAGCGTGAGGGAAGCAAAGAAACCGAAGGGGATGTGTCTGAGATGAAAGTTGAGGGAGAGAGCAGCGTCAGTCCAAAACCAAAAAACGAGGACACCGATGAGAAACGGAGAAGAAGGGAAATCAAAAGATTGCGGAAAGATATCGAAAAACGGGATATACAAATGGCGAAAGCCAAAATACGCAAAGAGGCTTCCATCCGAAGATTGGAGGAGTTGGAGAAGGAACTCGGGCAGCCAAAGTTGTAGGCTATACATGTGCATGCGGTCGTTCATTCATTCTCATTTGTCTAGTTAAAAGTTTGGGGTTTGTAACATACACATACGTATAGCAGGTCTTGATTGGTGGGGTCTGTGGCAAGGTACCGATAGACTTGGTCAAGCAGGCGGTGGCGGTTAATGTCTTTTTGGTGGTGTTATTTGATTTTCTTTGTATCTCTCGATCTCTCAAATTCATAGTGGTATTTTTTTTATTTTTTATTTTATTTACTGCCAAATCTAAACAACCAATTGACTAAGAAGATGATTAATTGATTACTCCTGCCTAGTACTCCTTAAGCTTGACCATTGAGCAATGTGAATACATAGCGGTTTTAATTCAGGCGTAAAAAACTTGATATATTACAATATACATGTCAGCCACCAAGAACTACATGTAGCTAGAGGAAGCCCTGCATTGGCTAATTCTGTTGTGGGGTAGAAACCGCCGAGTGAGCATAGATGACCCTCGCCGCCCTATATATGTGATCATGATGGGCCATGGGGCCGACACGTACTTTAAATAGGAAAGATTCTTATGAGGGCTACTAAAAGGTCATGTGAAGTATAGTATTATAACTACATGTACTTGTAGCGTATTAACTCTGCAGGCTCTTTCTGCTAAGCTATTAGCATAAGCTTGTACTCTAATACTTCGCATGCCTGTACTGCGAGCGTTATTCGCCAGGGCATACTAGACTGCCAAGCATTTCGATTCATCAAACACTTACTTTCTCCCGTCGTCACTCACCGACCGGAGGACCTGCATCGAATCTTGAAATTGTGGATGTGGTACAGTGAACTCAACAGAAAGTTCAAACCAATGACCACCGCATCGGCAGATAGGGAGAGCATGCATGTAAATTTAAGAACGACATGGCAGCATCCTTGGTATTGTTCCTGAATAACTCTATTTTAATTGGCAAATGGAATAGGGATCGATGAGTGAGACTCTAGATGAAAGAGAACAGTGTCGTCTTACTCCACATGTCGCCCCCACTCGCCTCAGCACACTATGTGGTCGACCCCGTAACTATTAGGGTACCCTCTACTTATGGTTTTATGGGTGAAGTATTCTCCGGTGAGATTGAACTTCGGCCTAAATAGGTGAGTATGAGGGAGCATGCAGATTAGTTAAGATGTGTGAGTTCCACCCACTTTAAGTCTATTTTTATCGCGTGATGAACAGTGCGCCTGGCATCCAAAAACATAGTCATAACCTCCCAGCAACGCAATTCTGATGACTAATAGCCACAACTCTTGGCATTCGGAACATCAAGTTTCATCCGACTTCGTGCGATAAGTTACCTTGACATTCAAATCCCCCCACGTCACCGCATTCCGCCATACCGAAGTACAGATCAAATTGAATCTCCTCGTCCAGAATTTGTATAATTGTACCAGGGTAAATTTATCTCTGTTACTCGCGATCCGGGCCTCGGGCAATTTCCTCGGTTATCTTGACAACTAACTGACTTGGTAAAAAATCTGCAGTTTGACGAAAAATGACCTCTACTACCTCCAACACAGTTGCCAAGCCCCGCCCTGCCTCAGAGGGATTGCTCAATGAGAAAGTACGACATGCTCTATCCACAGTAACACCCATAATCTTACTAATTGGGCACAACTAGTGGGACCACTGCCTTGCGAATCTCTTGGTGAAGTCTACCCTCGGTGCCGGATTCGGTATCATCTTCTCAGTCCTTCTATTCAAGCGCCGCGCTTTCCCCGCCTGGGTTGGTCTTGGATTCGGCGCTGGTAGAGGATACGCTGAGTGTGACCGGGAGTTCAAAGGTGCTGCCGGTGGTGTCACCAAGACTGTTGGCGAGAGACTGAAAAGGTCGTCTTAGATGGTGTCTTTCTGCGTGTTTTAAGGGTACGGTGAAAAATCTATAGAGGCGCTTGAAGGTCGTTTGAGCAGTTTGATTTGGATAACAGGCAGTGACTGGGGACGGCCATGTTGACGTGCCCAGCAGATGCCCGTTAACATCGGAGGAGGTGTTCTTTTTCATGCTTAATTTTCCTTCATCTATGCTTTCCACTTTATAAAAACTCTAAATCAGAAAACGGTCAAAAACTAGATTATCTATATAAACTTCACTTGAGACCTCAGATGGGATCATCTTCTCACGAGCCCTCTGGGTTTCCCACAGGTCTAGCTTTCTGAGCCCTTCGGTCTCTCTTCAGCTTGAAGTTTTAAGCCCTTTAGATCTTCATATCCGGGCTTTTCCATAGATGGTGCTTTGCTGATGGGATTCCGTTCGATGCGTGCTAGTCATAATTTGGTAATATCGAATTTATCCATCCGCCACAACCACCGCCCCCCCCCCCCCCCCTTCTCTCTCCTATGCCCGTATTTGTACCTTATATGCAGTGACTGTGTCATCTTTTATGTTCATATATGGAATTATAAATGGCCACTACTAGCAGTACTGTTAGCTGTATATTATAGCAGTTGTAGGTACAAGGCTTCAAGTGCACGTGCATCATTCCCGTAGTGAATTTCACGAGGATAAGAAGCCACAAATCTTGGGCCCGAGAACCTCAGCCGTAATCTATTGGTAGAGTGTAAGTGTATATTAGCACATACATGCTAAGAAACATGAGCTGAGCAGTACTTCGTAGTGGGTTCAATATCACAATCTACAATGACCGGTGGAACCATTACGAAAGTGGGTTCCCCATGACCCGATAGTCCTATTGGCCCTTAAAGGAAATTTTGCAGTAAGCACGGACCAAGAAGCCCACTCTTTTAGTTCTGATTTCCGCAATAATTCTACCAGACTGTGTATATAAATCGCGGGCACAAACGAAGGGATCAAGTCTTAAAGTTCAAGGGCTAGGGTTTCCGCTTCATCTTGGCACCCCAAGGTTAAGTATCACTTCCCATCAGTACCAATAAGGGCGAGCGGTGTAACGATTTAGACCCCGACGTGGGGTGAGACACTGTGTATTTGCTCAGGACCTGGAGGTCCTAGGTTCGAACCTTCAAGGAGTGGGGTTAGTAAAGGGCCGCTGTTGCAGTACCTTTGGTTCTTTTTTCTTCTACCCGTGGTACACAGTTTGGTAGATTTATTGTGGAAGTCAGAACTAAAAGGGTGGGCTTCTTGGTCCGTGCTTACTGCAAAATTTCCTTTAAGGGCCAATAGGACTATCGGGTCATGGGGAACCCACTTTCGCCGGCCGCTATAGACAAGACTACACTATACCATACAAGCGGAGTGTGGCCTTCGGCCGCCCAAATGTACCGAAGAAATGAGGTGCGGGCGGTACTGCGATAATAATTTCTTAGATTATTGCTGTCATTCTGGATTATTGGGTCATCAAAACGTACAGGCATGCACTAAACCTTATCTCCATCTCTCCTTATATGTAATCTGTGATATATTAGCCCTAGTATGCACTCTAAGCCATTCAATGAGTAGCGTTAGTATGTACATGTAGTTCATGATAAAATGATATCAGGAAAATTCGACCTTCATATATAAAAATATAGCTGTAGTTCTGTCAGTGTTTGTTCTTTTATATCCATCAATTGCAATAGCTACACGCCTTTTAATGCCAGTTCCCTTCCGTCTCGGGAGTAGTTCTTTGTCGAATCATGATATGCAATCAATATTAGAAATACATGTAGTGCGCTGTAACCAATAGGAGACGTTCCTGGTGACGATGAGGAAGACTATATAGTAATTTAGATTAGGTAATACAAAAAGCTTAGCTACGAGTGATATACAATGATTCTTCACTTTACCACAACAATTGCGCATCTATCGAAATAATCATCCTTGAGTGTTTCTTGAGGATCACAGTTACAGAACCCTATAACTTTAAATGCGTCAGCACCTATATCAGGCCCGATTCCTCCAATCCCATCTGGTTCGCCCTTAGTTGCCCAACCAACCATTAGAAACAGCAAGTATGCCGAAAACATTGAGGATGCCCTAATATAGAGTTTTAGTGAATACTACATGTATCACTCAATCCGTTAGTATATTAATACTATTCACTGTAAAACCTCTTCATTATCCCTTGGATGCACGACCAGACCACACGTTCAACAGAAATCCCTCCTCTCGTGCCCGCTACCAGTAGCTTTTATTCTTATCAGCAGAAGTGATATGGATAGGCTTACAAATCTTCTCTGGGATCATTTATACAGACTCCAAAGAAAAGGTTTAGTCAGAGGACACGGCTGGTGAAATCAATTAGGTGAGTAATTGAGAGGAAGTGGAAAAAAATGCCTACCTATTTGTTGGATACTGGGGTATCTTTCGTTGATGTGATCAGAGTGTTTCTCTGTGGATAAATTTCAGAGTGTTGACTTTACTGAGTACTCTGGAATGTGGCATACAGATGGGTTAGAACAAGTCGTACGACAGCTTAATTCTACTAGAAGAATTTAATCTCCAAGATCTTATCAAGGATAATGAGTTTATTAATTAGATTTTGTGGTGTAAGATTATACTTCTGCAAAGGGCTGTCCGGCTGATACTACTAAATCTTGCGCTAAAACAGGATATCCACGAGCCTCTGTGTGAAGATGGGGTGGGTTGGAATTCACAATGCGTCCACGCCAGCCACGTGTACTAAGATAGGCGGGCGTTTATGGGCTGTGGATCAGTTCCAGGAGACAATTAAGGTGGGGCCTTTGATTGTTTAGAATTTATTTCATTTATAATTGAATACGTACATATATATACAAGAACACACATCTTATTTATACATGGAAACCATTTCTCCGAGAGCTTCGGCTTTCATACCAATTCTTATCCGAAGTTCACATGTTGTAATATGTAGACACTAAAAATGAACTTTTATGGGATTGCAGTAAGTACATGTGCAGCTGGGTTTCTCCAAGGTACGTGTGTTCGTGGTTTGGGGGCCTATCGTATTTCTTGCGCTTGTGCGCGTAAAACTATATTAACGCTCTCCATGAGACTAATCGGCTAGGACGGTACCTCTTGTTATATGCACAGATGCAAGTAGTTTATCACTTGTATCTAATGATGTACAGTTAACAGCTGCCACTATATCACTCATATGACTGCGGGGCTAATGAAACACTAGATCAGTTGAACTTAAGGGTTGGATGACTGAAAAATAAAGTATAAGTAGCAGCGCTCTTGGAGATCGGTGAGTAGTATGCTTATTTTATTTCATACGAGTAAATATTTCCTAGCTTGAGTATCATGTAATTCTCAGGATCCTTCTGGGGAGCGGTCATCACTGTAAACTGTATTTAAATATTTCTGATTTACATGCCCTCGTTTGAAAACTTAAATACGGCCATGAATTTCTCTAAATACAGGGGAGATCCCGGAATTAGAACATTTATGGAGCATATTCTTTATACATAGCTCAGCTAAAATCATGAAGCCTGTCGGTATAAAACTTGAATATACTTGAAAGGTTTGTGGAAGTACTGACCAAAACTACGCGTGGAACAGTTCCAATCCTGGAAATTTAAGATGATGACGTACCGAGTGAGGAGCTATGATATGAGATAACAGGGCTTATGGAATGCTTCATGTAGTAATAGGCTAGGTCTTATCGGGATTTTTATCCCTTAGTCTGGCAATGCTGACCCCCCTATAATAGAGGAATTAAATTTGTATGGGAGATCTATTATTTGATAAGAGAGACAACAGGATCTGTTAGTAAAGCCACACAAAAGTTTGCTTTTTTTGGGGGGGTCAGCATTTTTTGCCAGACGAAGGGATATACGAGAGAGGCATGTTTTGAAACAAGTGGCTTGACCGCTAGATGCATGACAAAGCAATAAGATTGTCTACTATTGCTTCGACCATTGTGCGAAATACCGACCTCGGTATCAATTACACCCTGTTTTACAACGAGTACCGGCACAGTTGATTCTTCCATCCGGATCAAATAAATGCCAAGGATGGATTAGGCTATGCTTTGAGACAACTATGACCGCGCTCAGTACCTTAAGTGTGTACTTGAGACACAAAAGGACATACCTTGGTAGAAGAACCATGGTTGAAAAGTATTGAATAGGTACCCCACAAAACATAAAACACTGCAGATAACGTGCACTGGGGGATGCTTAATTTCCACTTATTAATTCTTGGCCTCACGGGGTTTGAATCTAGGGTAGATCGCCTCGGGTTAGGAGGAACCTCCCGATATATATTCATTCCATGTCGGGATAGGCTTCCGAACGTTTCTCCCCAAGGTCAAATGTAGAGAGGGCTGCTAGGTGAACGGATGAACTATAAAAGGAGCCAATTCTCGTTTCTGTCAGTAGATTCATTAAGCACAGAAGATAAAATAAGCTGCCGAAAATGATGTTTTCACAAATTGCCTTTCTAGCGTTCGCTCAGTTGGTACTTGCTGCATCAAGAACCTCACCGCCCACTGGTTGCATAGTCGTCTCACCTAGCGCTACTTCAGGTCAATACTCTACAGTACGTGCTTACGATATCCCACACCATGCCCCCACTGTCAGCGTTGAAATGGGTTTGACCAGAAATACATTTTATAGCTTCAATCGGCCGTTAGTTCATTGTCCACGACTTCCTCGGCAGCTCAATGTATCTTCATTTATGCTGGAACATATGCAGAACAAGTCTACATTCCGGCTCGAGCTGCACTACTTACGATATACGGACAAACAACTGATACAACTTCGTATACATCGAACACTGTGACTATTACCCAGGGAAGAGTCAGGACGACTCGGCCAACAATGACGCCACAGCTACTATCCGTGCCTTTGCAGTTGGGTTGAAGATCTATAATATCAACATTGCCAACACAAGAGGTGTGTATTGAGGTTGATGAAGTTTATACCTATCGCTGCTAAATATTTATCAATAGGGAAGGGATCGCAGGCTGTTGCATTGAGCTCCCAGGGTGACCAGCAGGGTTTCTATGGGTTAAAGTTGACAGGCTACCAAGGTGAGTAACTACATATCGTTTTTGAGAAGTTTATCACTTGAATATTCTCAACTAACCTCGCATACTTTCTTAGATACCGTTCTCGCAAATGAAGGGTTTGCGGTCTACGCCAAAAGTTACATAGACGGTGCAACGTGAGTTCTTATATATATAGCATGCCTCCGAAGTTTTAAATGGGAGCTTACTAACCCATAATTTAAATTCAGCGACTTTATCTTCGGTCAACGACAAAGGGCTTGGTTTGACGGTGTCGATATTCGTGTTAAAGCCAATGGTTGGGTAACAGCCAATGGCCGTGATTCGGAGAGTAACGTATCATACTACGTTTTTAACAAATGGTATAAAACAATTGTTCCGGTGTTTGATTGACCTTTACAGACGTTGACCAATTTTTGAATGATCCAGTACCGTCGAGGCAGCGTCTGGATATACTGTTACTGCTGGTACACAGTACCTAGGAAGACCCTGGCGTGATTATTCGAGGGTCGTTTTTCAAAATTCCGCCCTCTCAGCCGTCATAAACTCAGCCGGATGGAGTGTATGGAGCAGCTCAGATGCGAATACCGAATATGTCTATTACAAAGAGTTTGGGAATACCGGAACTGGTGCCAGTGGAACTCGTGTATGTTCAAATCCACTGATAGAACCTCATAGCTTTACTGACACAGAAATTTCACCTCAATAGGCCAGCTTTTCTGGTAGCTTGTCCGCTGCTGTCAGCATTTCAACTATTCTTGGATCGTCCTACACCAGCTGGGTGGACACCTCCTATCTGTCGTAAAGGCAGATAGAGTGATGATTATTGATGGCAAATGAGAGCTCGAAGATTTCTCTGGCAGGGGTTTTACCTACACGTAGTTAGCCCATTTATGTATACTGCGTGTATTATCAGTCTCTAGCACTTACTATTTATTCCCCGATGTTCCAAGTCTAACAAATCTCAAGTGATATATAAATAAGTTTTCTTGGTATAATCAGGCCCAGGTATTTATTACTTTACATAAAACCACCCCATGTGTGTAAACGAGAAACGTTACGCCGACGCCGACGAGGTCTGTCCTTGTTTCTTTCTAACCAAATTTTCCCATTCCAAAAGTTGTTCCTCCTCAATCCACTTACAGCCGCGATCTGCGACCACGAACTCTCCTAATTCTCTCAAAACCAACTTTCTCAATACCGGAAAGGTCTTCAATCTTCCAATGACGAAGCACCAATCAGATGACATTGTTTGGCCAGTCATATAAATATCTCTGAGAACAAACCGTTTAATTGACAAATCAGTCAAGGTATTTTGGTGCGATGTTAGGAATCTGACCAATC
The DNA here is from genome assembly GCF_003444635.1 of Morchella importuna. Lineage (NCBI taxonomy): Eukaryota > Fungi > Ascomycota > Pezizomycetes > Pezizales > Morchellaceae > Morchella > Morchella importuna. The sequence goes on along the minus strand of NW_025763447.1, from coordinate 191,663 downwards.
CTTTCTGCTGAATCGTAACCCGACCTGATACTCCCCCGTCCATTTCCAAAACCTTTAAGTGAGGCCAGTAGAGATGCCCAGTGCCTATTCGATCCCTAAGAATATCTTGCCATTCACAGGATCCGCGGCCGTCTGAACCTAATCGTAAGGTCTGTAGTTGGGGTGTTCTAGCGAGAATGTCTTCTTGGAAGTTATAACTCCGCTGTCCATATACGCTTCCAATCGAAAGATGAGTCAAGCCTTCGAATATTTCGTGAATCTGTGCCAGCTTCGATGGTGGAATGCTTAGTTTGGAGACCGAATCGACACTGAATGATTCAATCTGATACGCGCAGCTGTTGAGTGCCTTGATGACAGCCCAAAACGCACGTGTTGTCGCTTCTGCGACTCCAAGTGGCGGGGGGAGTTCAAATGAGCCATCGAAAGTAGAGATGGTAACAGACTTAAGGTTCGTAAATGCTGGCAAGGCTTTCGAGAGAGAGATAATATCGTAAAATGTCCCGAGAACATCTACTTGATGGAGATGGTTTTTGTGGTGCTCCACTAGGGAATTGGCCATATCCTGAATTGAGAGCGTATCAGATTCGTCCGATAATTGTATGAGTGAGTCCACGTCATGGATATCCTCTTCCGTCTTGAATTAGCCAATTGTTCATGCGCCCTAGGCGAATGGCTGGGACATATAAGTACTCGATGAAATAAAACGTATGACTTTATACTCAAACTCCACTACATAAGAAGCAAGCTGGCTTTGCGAAAGATTCACGATCCCATCAAAGGCGTCTCGGGCGAGCTTTGAGATCCGTACGCGGCTAAAGGCCGTGGGACTGACAATCGAGCAGAATCCTCGACACACAAGCCTGCAGGATAGGTTCTCAGCGTGTGAAAGATTTGCAAGGGAAAGTATCCTCTCAACCAGCTCAACTGGCAGAGATTCCATGGTGGGTTCTCTTGTAATCGTGTTGGATTGGTAGCATTCGGGGGAAAGGTGTTGAAAGGCTTTTACATCCTTTTGGCTGGCAGCAGATGCCTTGGCATTTGGCAAACTCCGATAATAGATTTTAGGTAGAACGGTTGAGGTTATCCATCCATTTATATACAGAGCATCGAACAGACGAATCTGAACACGCAGGGCCCGAACTAACCGTTCCGGGGACACGCTAGATAGGTACCATACTTGCAGATATATATCTGGAGCTTTTGCTGTGAATGTGCCAGATGGGCTCTTACAGTTTCATCATGTAAGTACATGTAGTCAGAAGTCCTAGGCTTGGGAATAGACAAGACGGTGGTGCACAATGGTTAACATGTACATGTACATGTAGTTATTTGCCAGCAAGCTAGCCAAGCCCTTTGTCAACATTCATCCTCCGTCATTAGCTCCGAACCAGAATCCATAAATGTACTGTCGAATTACTAGCTAGCGGTGCCGACAACTCTATGAGTTGTTTCACCCACTTAATCGACTTTGAATACTCCAATTATTGGGACAGGCGAGGAACCAAGCGGTGAACGGAGACACACTCTTAAGGCTATTTTTCCCCCTTTCACAACCAGGCAGGACAGTAATTTGCAAAGAGACTGAATGATGACTTATATCTCATTTAGAAAGTTTAAATCAGTCCCAGTTGATGCCTCCATACTGTACAAGAGTGAGCCGCTGTATCGTATAAGTCGCCCGTTTGAGCTAGTGGATGTGCTTAATGTATCTATCAAGGCCTTTTCAAAACCAAAAAGTGTGCATTATTTATTTTACAGAAAGGTTTACTCATAAAACGAACAAACAAAATTATAAGGGAACGCATTGAACAGAGAAATCAACTCAGTTTTCCCTCGCATATGCCAACAAAGGCATATATATGGGCTAATTGAACCTGCACCGGAAAAGATACCTGATCTTAACCTGACTCGTTTTGTATACAATGTACTATCGCGAAGTCAGCAAAGATAACGAAGTCATAAGCCCCCCTAAGTGAGTACATACCTCGTTATACTGCAAAGATCGATAGCTTCCTTGTTTTATGGTAGGATCATCTCCTGTAATATTGGCCTCGGGCGCAGTAACCGCAGGCTATTTACTTAAATCAGAACTAAGCCCCAAAAGAACTGTAAAGAGCGGAACAGACCATTTTAACCCCTTTTAAGCTCTCATTCACCACACTAGCATCTTCCCATTTAAGAGGCACAGATCGACCAAGTCCCTTGGTAGCGAGCGCATTTGCTTTGGCGCAGTTTTGGGCAGCATTGTAATCTGATCCATTTAATTCAAACATGGGGTCACCAAGCTGTGCCTCACAAAGGAGCAAGAGTCCTGTGTTATTAGAAGACTATTAAGAAGAAACGTTAGAAAAAGCTCTACCGTCACATGAAGAAGCAGACTCGTAAAGGGAGAAAAGGAAGAACTGACTCCCGCGCAACAGTAGTTTGCACTCTTGGAAACGATATCAGCAAGGTATATGCCTTTACCAAACATATAACCATTCACTGGTGCCTCTGGCGGGGCAATACGCAACCCTTGGCTTAGAATTCCCGCAAAATTGGTTGTTCTGGAACCGTGCCAAAGAAGATAACGATTATCAGAAGCAAGTTTGTCCCAGCCAGCGTTTTGCCAGTGTTCCTCCTCTACTGAGCGGGTAACACGGAAGATTTCCTCCACTTTCAAGTTCATGCGATGAGTCTTTCCTTGTGTCTTTTTAACATAGGCTTCGAGGTTCTTGAACTCCGGAGTGTATTTATCCACTAACCATTGATTCTGTTAGCAATAGACAAGGTAGGAACATAGGGAACATAGGGAACATACGGGGAATAGCTTCGTTAAGACCCAGACTACCGAATTGTTTATCCAACGGATGAATGCCGTCAGTGCTAGCAACTCTCGTATCATTCATTATCTTGGTTGTTAGAGCCATATCACTGAGATTCTCAATCAGCTCAACCTCCCTCTTTAGTTTGGGGCCGCTATCGATGACAGGGGGGACGTTTCTGCCAAAACTATGTGGAATGACAGTGTAATATCTGTTGGATAAGCGGTTTAAGATTTCCACGCGGTTGCTACCAAAATCCGAGAACTTTTGGAGATAGCCAGGCTTCTGTTCAATGACTTCACCGATGTCCTTCAAAGTTTGGTATCCACGAGAGATAACCTCCTTCGATAACTTTCCGAGAGGGAGTTTGTTGCTGTCATAAGACATAGACGCCATGGATTGTTGCCTTTGGAAAGAGATTAGATATATTCTGGAAAGCCTGGGTAAGAAAAACCAGAGGGGTGGATACAACATACATGATATCTGTATTGAAAATCAACTGCATCAAGTTTTGAAGGGGCTTAGCCAAGCTACTCTTCACTAGCTTTGCGGCCTCCCCTCCGGCCGAACCTCCAGCGTCCTCATCTGCATCCTCTTCTTCGGCCTCTTCATAATTTCTCTCCAAGAATGCATATCTTTTAGGCCCACCATGGGCATCCGCACGGTTTTCCCAAGGCTGACCAGTTTTGCTCCTGAACTGTTTCTGGAATACTGATAGAGCCTGAGAGTGACTCACATCCTCAACATACATTTTTGTTTGCCCTCTCTCGCCAACACGGCCAAAGCGAACCCAAACAGAGTAACTGTAGGATTTGTTTATGTTCGGATCCGACTCGAGCAGCTACAGCAAATTCATAATATATCAGTCATTGTCATTTAAATCCAAGGCCTCGAAATCTGTTACCTGGCAATAGTAGAACTTGTTGTTATTATTCCCAATGTCAGTCTGGTTAAGAGTTGCATCGTAAACAACGCCAGCTCCATCCACATAAACATGGACTCTGTCTATAGAACCGATCGAATATAGTAAGCAAGAGCGCCTTATCGGACAGACCCAGAAAGATCGAGGGAAACATACTGGCTAATGGACAGTATTCGTCGACTGGAGCTTTGCCTTTCTTTATCACAGTCTTCATTTTAGGCTTTACTTCCTCTGGCTCTGGGGTGGGCTCCTTCTTGGCTTTTCCCTTGCCTTTTGTCGAAGCTTTGGCCTTTTTCTCCTCCGGTTTTGCCGCGTCCTTAGTGTCCTCTTCATCCTCCCCCTTGACTGTCTTTACTCCATCTGCCGCCTTCGGGGGTGCGTCTTCCATATCCACATCTTGGTCTTCGTTCCTTTTGCTCTTGCCCTGGCTACCTTTTGTCTTCTTGGGCGCCGGCTTTTCTTCCTCCTGGTCCTCATTCTTTGCCATATCCTTCAGATTAGATGCGGTACGTTTGGACATCCTTCTAGGAGGTTGAGCAGGATCTGAGCCATCCGCCGACTTTCCGGCAACTGTGGTAGTGGTAGGGGCTGGTTGAATAGAACCAAAGACATAACCCGTTTCCGCGAGAGCTTTCTTGGACTCAATGGATTCAAGAAGCCAGTCGAGTGATACGACGTGTATACCAGAAGCTTGCGCAGATCGTACTATTTTTCGCAAAGACAATAAGTCAGTAATATAAACTTAATCGCAGAGGACAATTCTCCAATCGGTTCTTGTGGCACCTTTTGCGGACCGCTTGTCTACGTCGGCCTGGGTAGTAACGAGATGAGTGGTTCCAGGCTCAATGGCTTTTACGAAAGCTCCTCCATTGCTAGCTATTAAAGACTCGAGATTTACTAGATTAAGAGGCGAGTTAGATACACAACAAACCCTGGTTGTTTTGTTAATCTTACCTTGAGTATATCCTTTCTGTGAGCCGCTAACAGCTATAGTAAACTTGCTGAGTGGATTTGCCATTGTGCGATAAATATCCTCTCTCAAAACAATCGATTGGATTCTAGAAAAGTTTCAAAATGGGAATGGTTGCGGAATCGCAATGCGCTTGATTGTTCAATGGGGCGGTAGCGGTGCGCTGGTAGTTCCTGTGGTGTAGGCCAAGCTAGGTATTTCAATTGAGGGTAGCTGATCTAGCAGAGAGATCACTTGGGGGCAAGAGAGACGCGGATTTCTTTCCAATGTAAGGTGAGCAGAGAGAATGCCACAAGATGTGAATTTTGGTGTCTCCATAATTGCGCGGCGCGACTGGCTTTTTATTTGGGAAGTCGCGTCGAGCGTGTTTCTCACTGTTCGCGCGACGCGGAGTCAGGTGCTCGATCTACGCACTACACACTTGCGATGACTCTTTCCTTCGTCTGCACGTTGGGGTAAGAGTCATCGAGGGGGCTGTGCAGATAGCGAGCTACCCCTGTTAGCGAATGGTCCTTTCTGGGTCAATGGCGAACCGGTAACAGTAACTCAAATGCGAGTTTATCCTTCACTAATAAGAACCTGATAAGGAAATAACAACGCAGTGGACAACGAATAAATACCAAATCAGGAAAGTACGATGTATCTATATCTACATCTGGCCATTTTGTGGGAAGTCAAGTAAATAGGATGAGTCATTCCGTGCGGGTTACACAGCATGACCTTCCCGCCTGTGACATGATGCACTATTTACCTGATTGGATTGGATTAGCTACAGTATTGTATTTATGATTGACCCGAGTTCTGATGCGCATGCGCAACGATAAGGTGAAGTGGATAGGTTTATTAACGAACAAGGCATAGACCGTCGCCCGTCTCGATGGGAATATTAGAGTTCTAACGCAATGCATAAACTCCACATCACGATTAGTGACGTACCGAATGAGAATCCATGAAGTTACGTCTAGTGATGTCGACAAGCCAATAGTTATTTCACCCATTCTGGATATTCAAGGCTCTACGCCGAGATGGGATCATGTACTTGGTTAGGCAACTCTACATCCCCTATCGCCAACATTCGAGGCATTTCCACATTGCGCCAAGATTCTCATATTTCAATACCACGATCTAAGCAATTTTACTTTAGCCACAAGTAGGTCAATCCTGCACCGCCGACTGACACTCACTTACAGCTAGCCCCGGATTTTGTGTGGTGAGACGCAAATTGCCCCGAATTAAGGGATCTGTGGAGTTTAGTGTAAGTGTGCTGGCGCGCAGATGATCTTAGTGGGGAGCTGCTGTTCCAGGTACATATATGTACCCTACCTACCCCCGTAACTAGCTGGGAAGGTCATTCGCTCTACTCTACATATTATTATCGTGGTCATGCCTTGCAAGATTTAAATCTCAATGGTTTCTATGCCATTCTCGTCACTAAATAGATCTAGATCTATCAACTCGCGCCGCAAGGGTCTACAACTACGGGTACTCATACATCTCCTCGATCAACATAAAGGCAGATCATCCCAATAAACAAAAGAAAAGAAAGAATCCAAGATACATGTGGTACCGATCATCAACTAGCATCAAAAGTAAGTAAAGTGAGAAAAAGAAAAAAAGAAACGCCAGCCCTAACTAATAAGCATCCGTGCCATATCCCTGCCTATGCACCTCTCCCCCTTCCCCTCCTCTTTCCTCCCTCCCTCAACATCATATCCACTGCTATCACCATCATCCTCCGCCAATCTCACCTCCGTGATCTCATCACCCACCTCTGTCCACGTCTCCGCACAGGCCGGGATTGGCGATACCTTACAGAGCCCCCAGTAGACGGCCGACGAAACAAGGAACCCGGCAAAGAAGTTCACATTGTATATATACGTCGCCCCAATCGGTACCTTCCTGCCAATAGCGCCCGCAAAGCCAACAACGTTGATCAAGATGCCAGCAACGTATGCCACATATGCACGCCAATGGATACCGTACGTATAGTAGTACGGCGCCGACTTTCTCGCCGTGTACAGCGAGCGGATCTCTAAGTAGCCCTTGCGGACCACATAGTAGTCACAAAGCATGACACCGGCAATGGATGAGAGGAAGACCGAGTACGAGGAGAGATACAGAGTGAAGTTGTTGGTCGTCGACAGGAGTTTCCACGGGCACATTGCGAGGCCGACGGTTGCGCAGAGGTAGCCGCCGCGGCGGATGTTGATGAAGCGGGGGAGGAGTGCGGTGGTGTCCGAGCCCGCCGAGACGGAGTTTGCGGCGATGTTGGTCCCAAGTTGGGCTAGCGCGAAGGCGGCGGAGATGAAGAAGACGCCGGCGCGGTTGCCGGAGCCGCCTTCTTGGACGAAGCGCTCAAGGAGGGAGAGGGGGTTCCAGATGGCCTCCTTGTAGATTACCATTGAGGAGGAGGAGACAATGATGCCGACGAAGGAGGTCAGGGCGAACGAGCAGGCTGGAAGCTTGTTAGTATTGATGCTCAAAGGAGAGAATCTCACTATAAAGCCGGACTTACGAATTGAAATCAGCTGGGACCACAGCGAGTCGCTTGGTTTAGTCGCAAAACGAGTAAAATCAGGATCTACCATCGACCGTCAGTCAAAACCCGATCAGAAATCATTGATACCAATCCTCACCATTCACAACCAACGTCGCAAAGTTCGCAATTGAGCTCATGATGCCGCTCACAAAGGCCCATGCCAGAGTGCTCCCATGAACAGTATTCGGCTGGTGCACGATGGGGCCCAACCCGCCGGCCTTGTGCACACTCCACCCAAAGAACGCAAAGCCAGCAATAGGCACCACAAACGCCTTGAACGTAAATAGGTGTCTGATCTGGTGCACAGGGAACCAAATCGCCGGCAGCGATATCAACCAAAAGATAAAGAACGAGACAAAGTACTTTGTCGTCGTGCCCACACTGTCTGGGAACGTATTTGGCACATCCTCGAACGCCGTCCAGACCGAGCGTATCATGAGGTAGATACATTCACCCCCGATCCAGGACTGCACGCCGTACCAGACACAGGCCATACCGGCGCGGTTAAAGACGGGCCAGAGGGAGCCCCAGATTCCAAAGGACGAGCGCGCGACGACGGGGAAGCCGATATGGTAGGTTGCGCCGATGCGGCCAGTGGCACAAATGAAGCTTGCAGCGAAGAAGTAACCGATCCAGACGCAAAGCCATGACTGCCACCAGGAGAGACCGGCGATGATCATCGAGGAGGAGATCATCCATGTATTCTGCAAGCAGGCGAACACAATTTCCCAGTCAATTTACGCTCCTTCATATTGCCTACTAATCTCGAGGAATGCAAGAAACAAAAAAGAGAAGAGGGAATACTGACAATATTAAATGAATCGGCAATCCAAAAACCGACAAAGTTCCATGGACCCCATGTCCTCCGCGCAGGCTCAACTGTAGGAACACCAGAATGTTAGCTGGGGAGCTGACTTTGAGACATTATTTTCTTGTTCAACAGTTGCAAAAAGCAATAATCCATCCAATCTGCATGCAAGTAATCACCGAAGGTTGTCGCAACGCTGCCAATATATCACCGGTGATAACAGCCGGTAATGGTAACAATAACCACAACCAAACCCTTGGCCCACTCTAACCTGTTTCTCCCCCCGCAACATTCCAATTGCCATCCCCCGAGTATATACTAGCTAGGAGCGTGATGTTTCTCTAGATCGAAGTCACTCAAACTCCAGTAGATAGTAACACGACCACCACCATCCACCACGAACCACTAATCAACCAATCCAAAAGAAATAACAGCCCACCCCGAGTCATATCCGCAAGGCAAGGCCGATAGGGTAGGTAATTGCAATACGAGAAATCAAAAAAGAAAGAGGAAATCCTACCAGGCTTCAAATCATCATTCGTCAGCATCAACTGCGCATTCGTCAATCCCTCCTCATGCTCCGTCTCCAGCCTCTTCACAAGCCTTCCCAGTCTCGTTTTTGCGCTCATCGTGTGTGGCCGTCTATACCCGAGCAATGGTTCTCCCTCAAGTGCGCGAGCTGTCGAAGAGGGTGGTGGTGGGGAGGAGGAGGATGATGATGAGGATGAAGATGCCATCATGGGGAGGGAGTGGGCCAACTACTTATATACCGGCTAGTACCATACTTTAATCTCGGAGGGTGGAAAGTGTAAAAAATAAAAGATCGCTATGCAATGCTATGCTATGCATCCCATCATACCTGCTAAGAAAGTACCAAGATCTACTACTACTGAAGCGGTCCTGTTTTCCTGGGGTAGTTTGCTGCAGGCCTATGAGAAACAAAACAGTGATCTGATTCGCCGAGCTGCTCGTAGAGGCAAATAGTTGAGTAGGAAAAAATCAAAAAGGAAAAACAAAACTACCCCCAGCCAGAAAAACTCCGTATCGTACTCGAGGGGCTCTAGGATGTAGATATCGATATCCTCACTGCACCACCCGGGGAGCGCAGCCTAGATAACTACAAAGATAACAGCCCGGAGGATCCATCTATCTACCTAGCTAGCATCGCTTACTCCCACTGCCCACGCTCAAAACTAAACTAATCTCCTAGGCACACCCGTTCCACGCGACACGACACGATAAGCTGTCTATAGAGCTGTCACGGGGAAAGCTGTTGTCTCGTGCTCTTCTACTGAGTCTACCTAGCCCTACTACCTGTGAGACGAAACAAAACCAGACGAGACAAGACAGGACCAAGAAGACTCTGTAACCAGACTAGGAACTCTAACTTCTAACTACTCCAGCTTATCACACACCCACCCCCCATGCCTTGATTGAGGCTTATCTCTATCTACGTCCAGTTAGGACTTTTGATCGAGTAAGAAATAGGGAACCCTGATAGCCGGTCTCCCCAGAATCCCTACTCTAGGTGCACCCTTGGCTCCCGACGGAGGTACAGGGAGTAGCAGTGAACCTACAGTTCGGTTATCAGAGACAGGCGGGAGCTTACGAGTTTCTATCGAGCAAACGGGGGGAGGGTCAGCCTAATCAGCTGTCTACATCCTGGTAGATGCCCTGGAATGATGATTACTAATACCGGGGCGAGTATGGGTTTTTGCTCGATAGAAACTCGTAACACCTCTATCTAGATACAAAGTTGGATCAAGTGAGTGGCTAGAGGAAGAGGAAGATCTCGTTTCCGGGTTTTACTCGCCCAGATGAGATCCGGTTTGATTGGGAGGACACCCCCCGCTACTTCTCTCTGCTCTAGCTCTCCAGGACTCTCCCACACTTCCCGCATGGCCATGATGGGGGCGATGGAATTGACGACGGATGAACGAACCAACGGGTTTGTTCGGGTATTTCGTTTCTGTGTTACGGGCAAATCTAGGTTCTGCGATCATTTCACCTTCGTCATCGTTGAGCGCGATGCGAATCCCTGCATATGTATTTTTATTTTTTCCCCCCACAGAGGATTTCTTTTCTAGATACAGATATGTAGGCTTAAATGTAGCAGCCTCATATCTGCAAGGAAAGGAAATAAGAAAAGAGAGAGATTTTGAGATATCTCGTCGACAATTACGACCCCACCATCTATGGAGATTCCCTAGCAGAGCCGTACTCAAAAAGCAACGAAATTTTCAGTCTTGTCTACTTAAACCACATGAGCACAAGGCACAAGGGTAATCCAGCTCAAGGTCATATCATCAAAAGATGTGATCGAGCGAGGCACGAGACGTGGGGTAAGTACAAAGTAACCCCGCAACATGAGAAACATTCATTCTCGACTGTAGATCTTCAGGTTTGGCTCGTGAAATTCACTGTTATGCACGAACTCACGCGGGTTAAGACAACATGGTGTATATCAATTTTTATTATTATTATTTCTAGAAATATAAGCCCCCCCTTCGCGCCAACGAGAGAATGGAGATCTTCCGCTTGCGGGGAAAATTGAAAATCCCCGTAGTATAATGTTCCCCGCTTCCTCGTGGTGGACAGACAGGGCGGGCGCAAACTTCCCCAAGGCCACGTGAGGATGATGATGATGACGACCCCTCATTTCATATGCGATAAAATCTATAAATCTTTTCGCGCAATGTTAGCTTTCATTCACATGAAACAGTGTGCGAGATTGTGAAGTGATTAGATGAGAGGAAGGATCAGATAGGAGCGAAAGACGATGGCTTATTTTATCAACATTGGCTAGTAGACCTCAGTTGAACTATGCATTGTGTTTTGGTAATCATCATAAGATGTTTGGGGCATTGCGCAGAGTACAATAAGAGAAGAATTGGAATAACATACCATTCTGTTAGTGACTGTTCACTGTTTGTCGTTGTTAGTTGTCATGGCGCAAACTTGGTGATGAGAAAAAAAGAGGTTGGAGCAGCGAAAAGTTCAAGGGAGAAAAAAAACCGCGAAGATCTCCTCAAATACCTCCCTCCACCGCCAAGACCCTTTTCGGCCAAATCCAACCTCTTGGCAGTAATGTAACCATCTGCTGCGCCACGAGCCCAGCCACAGTGTGGCGACCTGTGATGTCATTTGTAACACGCCATGACGAGAGAGTAGCTGAGAGCCTGTAAAGTCATAAAGCCACAATGCGATGCGGTACGCCCAGAGTTTCATAGTAGGGAATTCCTGATTTTTTTTTTGTTCCCTGAAAGAAAAGTAAAGGGCTCTGGCACCAACCAGGGCGCGGTGAAATACAAAGGGAAGACGGGGGCAAAAAAGGTATAAGTATTAAGCTTTTGGCACTGGCTTTTCTTTGTGATCTCCATCAGACATTAACTCGAATACTAAACATAAACTGTAAATTCACCTCTTCTACTCTTTGGATTTAGGACATCAACTGACATATCAAAGACTACTTATACCTCTACTACCAAATAAATCTACTACTACAACAATGCCTTTCACCTACTCAAAAGCTACCGGCGGCCGTCGTTTCGGGCTCGGCTTCTCTGCCAACAGACACGGCGTCAGGCCCAATGCTAGGTTTAGCTGCTGCGGGTTCAACTGCTTCAGGTAGACGGTTAGCACTCCCTTCTTGTCTCTAAAAATTCATTGAGCGATCGGAAACTGATTCAGTAGTTATCAGGCACAATATTGTCACGGATAGAAACATACACTCTTTTAACGGCGCGTAATATCATGGGAGGAAGCAATGGGTCTCTTTTTTTGTATAACGGGGTTTTAAACTGTACAAGCGACTGGAGTGGTTAAGTTGTTTCTTTTTTAGTTCACTGTAACGATATTACAAATAAAGTCATCAACGGCAAAAACAAGTTGAATGCTAGCTCGATTCCAGTTCTGAGTGCTAAGTCGTGAAGCTAAAACAACCTAACCAAAAGCTCTCCATCCAGCAGCACCCCGGCCCAGATGCCCACTCCATCCATGCCTACAACCTAGCTACAAATAACTCCCCTCCCCTCATCCCCAATCCCCTCACGCCCACATCCCCCGCACCAACCCCACCACAACCCCCGCCGCCGCCACAACCCCATCCACAACTCTAACATCCGCCTTCACCCTCGCCGCCGCCTTCCCCACCGCCTCCCCCATGCCCACCATCCCCGCACACCCCAAACACACAACGCCCACATCCCCCCTCCTTAACAACCTCTCCGCCGCCTCCCCAATCCGCCTCTCCACCTCCTCTTTCGCAACCTCATGCAGCTGCACCGCCGTCAACCCCGTACTCTCCACTCCCGCAAACACGCCCTCCCCCGCACCCCCCAAAAACCTATGCACACCCGCGCCCAACAATTCCTCCCAGATCCTCCCCGTCGTCACAATCCCAAACTTCTGTCCCGGGCGCAGCAGATGCAGCGACGCCGTCACCGACGCCTCGAAAATCCCGACCACCGGGTTAGAGGTGTGCGACTTGAGTAGTGGCACGAGCGGGTGCTCGCTGTAGCAGCAAACAATAAAACCAGCGTAGTCGTCGAGGATCGGGAGGAGCAGTGGCAACGCGACGTCGGCGGACGTCTGGCAGTCGGCCGAGTCGTTGATGGACGGCGGGGCAGGCGCGGGCGCTGTGAAGGGTACGAAGACGACGTCGGGGGGCGTTATGGATGTGAGGAGTTGCACGATGGAGCCCGTCATGGAGGCGGTGGAGTTGGGGTTTATCACGAGGATCTTGATGGGCATTTTGGGCGGGCTAATTGGAGGTGAATTTTTTTTTGTGAATTGGGTGAAGAATATGCTAAAAACCTTGATACAAGACTGTGAGGTATTTAAACCACTTTTATGATGTCACGAGAATCCATAATCGTGGGTTAGGGTTGACTACAAATCCTGCAGGTAAAGTACTACCAAGAGTATTGATCGCACTTAGGTATAGTAGGTCTCAATTCATAGCAGCTTCAATCAAAAGATATCGTGCACACTCATATTGGGAATTAACAAAATAAATCCCATCTGGACTGTTGTTCATGAGGTTCATATATCAGATCGCAGAAAGCCAATGATCAACGGATCAAGAAAAAACCTCTAATTCAACACTGCTTGCCCACTATTATACCATGTAGAATAAACAACACCATAGAAGGTAAAAAGGGTTGTCAAACGCTCTAAAACGACATCAACATGCAACCTTCATCTAGTTGCACCAAAATGTCTAGTGAAATACACAAAACAACCCCAAAAATACCCATCATAGCGTTTAATAACAAAACCCCTTTGTAAAAATAGGAAATCATATACGCAGGAGTATTCCAGGCGTAGATGTCGAACCTCTTGAGCTGGCTTGACAATTCTAAAACCTATCATTTCCAATCCGATGTCTCAGTCCAACCAACTCCATTCGATTGCGATTCTTCCCGCATCCTGATCTCCAATGACATCGAAGGCAGCAGGACTCAAATCCAAATCATATTGTGCACAGACAGGGCATCTGTCAACTATTGTTACCGTAACACCGCCGCCCCCAGCTTGTCGTTTATATATGTCTATGCTACGATTTGGCGGTGGAGGGGTAATCATTGGCGGCGCTATTAGAGTTGCGCTTGATGAATCTTGCATGATGACTGGCGTTGGCAATATATGCCCACTCGGGGATCCTAGACGCGGCGATAGCTTCAAAGGCCTCTCCGGGCCTATTCCCAATTGCGACCTTATTCGCAACCTCCTGCTTTCTTTCTGACTCCTGCTTTCCAATAACTCGTTCCTGCTGCAAGTAGAATTGCCCGTATAAAATGTCCTCGTGGTTTCTGCTTCAGTCATGGCTCCTCTCTGAAGTAGCCGCCTTCTGGATCCGGATCCTGCAGCTTTCACCAATGCTCTACGACCACAATAAGGGTTATTGTTAGGATTTGCTATTCCTGTAGCGTCAAAAAGCACTCTACTCAAAGCTGCTACAAATTCTGCTTCTGAATTATCAGTACCACATGACCCAACACCGGGGGTATAAAATGTTCCTTCTCCGGAAAAACTACTTCCACCGCCAGCTCCGCCGGTAGATGAGGATGAGGTGGAGACTGAGGTGGAGCTCGGAGAAGATGATGTTGCTACCGTTGGTGAGCCCGTACTCGATATCGAAGAGGAAGACGCGGTTGAAGAAGAAGGGTTTACTGTACTGGAAGGGTTTGAGGACGTGCTAGATTCTGTCAGTACTTTTAATAGCTATCTACCTGAAAAGAGATGCTCATACCTTGGTGTCCCAGCACTAGTCGTCGCTTCACCCGCTCCATTTCTCGATTGGCTTCGCAGAGAAGTAGTGAGATCCCCATCAGCCTCAGTCAAAACTGTCAATTCAGAGTACATGGTGACTGTCACGACATCTCCATCGGTTTCAGTGACTGTAGTCGCTGCTCCATATACCGTTGTAGGTACAGTCACACCATCTGTTTCCGTGACGTAGTAAGTACTCCCTACCAGTGTCTTCTGCTGTATCTTATTATCTGAATTCGTAACGAAGGTTATAGCACCCAGAATTGTCACTATTTCACCGTCTGCTCCCGTGGTCCTTATCACAGTAACACCGCCTCCTCTCTGGGCAGTGGTTATGAAGCTTGAAATAACCGTTGTCAATATCAAGAGTCCATCACTCGTCAGAGTTCTTATTCTGGTCTGTGTCATACTAGTTTCTACCAGCTGCCCGAGTGCTCCCTCCGCCTGCCCAAGGTCCTTGGCATTTCTTAGACTGCCCCGAACACCCACACCACCTGTTACGCCACCAACCAATACTGTGGTTGCGGCTAAACCGGCAATATAATAGAAACTTTTGCGGCGAAAGCCCGCAATGTAGAGGGGTTTCGATTTTGTAGTTCCACCAAAGGTGTGAGAGGCCTGCCAGGATCGGAATGAAGCATTTGGACGGAGCTTGTCCCTGATCTCCTTGAGTCGGACCATCCTCTAGTGTATACTCGCAACGTATATTAGGTTACGGTCCTATTCGATAAGGTATGGAAATTTTTCGTTCGGTGGTAAGTTTGATGAATGTTGAGTTGCATCGATGTCTAGAGAGAACAGTGTTAATGATGGACCTTGAAATTACAGTAGAATATGATGACCAGAGGTCATAGAAGACACGTAGGAGTAGAAGAATTTTCGGTACAAGCCAAATTTCAATTTAAGGTCTCTAGCTCTAGCTACTAAATTCGCTATTAAATCTTCTATTCAGTGGTTTTTCCAACGTTTCTCGGGCATGGAACTGAGCTCGACTGAACCTGGATATATATATGCTGCAAATAACTCACCAGCTTATGCTCAGTCCGCGCCAATAATTCCTAGTGATATACAGAAGTATTTCACAGTTTAGATTCTCGATATTTTCTAAGTTGGCTCTTTAGACATCAATCCATTACATGAAATCTGACCATTTAATTTTCGATTTTAAACTCCTAGTATTCCTTCATATCAATTCGACTTGGTAAATACCAGCTGCAGTTAAAAAACAATGTGTCTTAGATGTACGCCAAAGCTTGGCATCTATCTAAATATGATTAGGCTATTCCCACGATGTCTCAGACCCACCCCGCGGGGCTTCCTGTACGTTCTCATCAGACAAACATGTATCTTTTTAATATATACCTATATTAAAATAGTCGAGAACTATATCGTACTCCTTACCTTACCTAGGTGTTTTGGTCCAAAACCGATTATGTCCGTATACTAAAGCATTCCTCTTCCCCCCACCATTTCTACATATTCCAATCATTGGCCTTCGGCCCAGCTGATCAGGTTCGGATTTTCCCAGGGTTCTTTCCGTCAATTTTTTTCTCATTCTGCAAAAACAATAGGACAGTTTCATATTTTCTCCGGTATAAATTTAGACTGATTACTTGAGTGTGTGCACTTCTACATGTCGAGTTAGATGCCGGGTGGTAGTTGAGTTATCAATACCTTAGGGCGGACTTTAATATTTCTAGCAGCAATGAGAAGTGTTATTCGGAAAGATTTAGTACACGATGGTGAATCTACCTCCACGAGGTCATGAAATTCACAAGAATTTCTTTTCACTCCAGCCACCTACTAGGAACCGGAGTAATATGATGTTCCCTCATTGGTGATATTACCGATTTACCCCACTATTGGAATTTTAACCATCTTTATCGCCGAAATCAATAAAAGGTTTCCAATTGGAATCTGAGTATAGCAAATGGTATTAATTCGGTTGTATATCATACACCACATATGTATATAACGAAAGTGCATTTGGTGTGACCTAAAGAAAGTTAGCAAGTATGATTGTGATTAGAAAGGTATCTATGATACACGTACTTAAGATAATTCTTTTCCTTGAGGTAACATATGCAGTTAAACCACTTGGTTTCTTTGCAGCGATATCAGGACGTCAATTCCGCGACGAGTGAATGTTGAGACTGATTAGAATTAGTGAGCCAGGAGTTGCTGCAATGCGAAGTAATTCAATCACATGCTTACACGAGCACTAATGAACGTGAGGATACCCCGCTATGTTTGACTTTCAGCTTTGAGCCTTGAGAGTGGGTATTGTACTTGAATAATACGACCTAGTAATCCCACTGGGCGATCGAGCGCTCGAGTTGCAAGTTATTTCGATCTTGACACCAAAATATTAGTGAACTTTGAAACTTCGAAGCTGGGAATTACCGTATTTCTAATACAAAACTCTTTGTTGTTGTCACATACGTATACATCCAATTGATGTAATTCTGCAGCATCCGCCAAAGCGCACGCCCACCAGAGAGCGGATGAGGATTGCGAAAGTCAATGCGTGGCTTCTGCATCACGTGCGTGGTTTTATGAAGAACAGTTCAAAAATTTCCCTTGCGTCCCGGGCACTTTGTGAAGGACGTAAGCCCTAATGTGACTTTGGTTGCCGCCGTTCTAGCTCATGTACAGCTGTAAGACTAAGATTTGCCAAGAGAAATTGGCTTTTCTGTGAGTCTCAACGATAGAAGTGCTGATCAGCTGAAGACGCCCTTGGAATATATGGAAATACATGTATCCCGTGTTGACTATATGTACTTGCAAATTTACAATTAATTAATCGACTCTAGCTAGTAGGTGCTCACGGGGTCGGAGTAAGCAGAGTACATGCATATGTAAAAATCTAGACCAAGAGATTCACAGGTCATCACTCGACTAACTGCCATCTGAACAAGAATTAACGTTATTGGTGGAAAGTATGTACCTACATGAATGCAATCCTTGAGCTGATCCCCAGGGTTTTCGGAGCGTAGTGCCGGCTTCGACAACTCACGTCACTCAGAAGCTCCCTGGTATCGGGTTCACAGGTAGCACACCGATCGATCCACAATCAAACATGACCTGTCATTCAATTGCTACACTAGCTCTTTCAAAACCCTGCGCAAGTGTATAATTATCGTGCTACAGAATCTTCTCGGAACTCCACGTCACAGCCTCCCAGTCAATAAAATCAACACTTCACTAAGTTTGGACCCCGCTCTCTTGTGCACAAAAACGCGCGCACGCAGTTGCGGGTAGATGTCTCAACTGCATAACTCTCGTTTCACCAACCAAAGTATCAGATTGTTAGCTCTGGTGATGCTCACATGGCGTCATAAGACCAGACCGTCCCGACTTTTCAGCTCGGATTGACCCGAAACCCATGGAGGCCAAGACGACTCATTGAGACGACCTGAGACCTTCCAGCGAAGCTTGGTTTCTCATACACAGGTACACGAACGGACAGCCGCCGTACTAGAAGCGTGCCAGCAACAAAACAGTAAGGAGTAATTTATCTGGGTAAGAACTCCGGTCCGGACAGATATTTTTCAAGCGGTTAAGTTCAGGTGCAAAAATCGGCTGAAAGCGGCGCGCAGTGGGATCTACTGTGTATCCTTACGCAACTGCACGCGCACTGCTGGGATGTACTAGTGAGACGCCAATCATGTCAAGAATGGCATTCTTTAAATGGTTCCTTGCGTCTTTTGTTACTATTTAGATTATTTGTTTTTCCGCTTTGGTTATTGGACGGTTGGATTAACTAATAAATTTTTGGTTGTGCCAATGCTGGTAGCACAACAACAGCTAGGGTGTTACAGGACAGGTGTGGTGCAACATGAACCTTGCATGCGAAACGTGATTTGACTTGCGAGCTAGGCAGCTTTCATGCAGCAAACCGTAATTTGGAATTCCGGTACCGAGATAAGATAGGCACCGTACATACATCACGCAAGGCTAGCTGAGAGTGCTATATTTGTTACTTCATACAGCTGAGATGTTGCCTTGTATGGATGTATTCCAGCCTCTGGAATGAGCATTCATGATCGCGATAACTGACCAGGACATAGATTCAACAACTGGGGTCGGAACAATTAAATTACACAACAAAATCTCAGATGTTTTTGGTATTAACCATGCTGATTGGAAACAATCAGCCAAAATATGTTCATGCAAAAAGGAAAAGAGTAGATTGTCAACAAAAAAGTAAATCAATAAACAAATATTTCCATTTCGGAATTGTGTACCAACAGCCTCCCTTAAAGAAGAAGAAGAAGGAGAAGGAGAAAAAGAAAAAGAAAAAGAAAAGAGCTATGACCTCGGGGGGGAACCGTTTTCCTGGGATCCTAGTTCTCCAACCATTTTTTCGTCTGATGTTTTATCTAACGTTTCGAGAGAGGTATAAACCACCAATTTGCGTTTCCACCTCCGGCCTGTTACCGGATCCACACCTTCCTCCCAGGTGGTTTTCATGCCCGGAACTACAGGGTTGAACGGAGACCGCCTCTTCCCGGGCTTGTTCAGAGTTGGCGCAGATTCGAGTACTGGACTCACAGGGCAACTCCACGATATGCTTTGACGGGATATATCGTCTAAGGTTGGCGGTGGAAGTTCATCTAGGCTGTGTATTCGGAGATGCCTAAAACGTTTAGGTTGACGTTCGGCTGTGTTGCTTGAGGGGGGTGTAGGCGTCAAATCAACACCCGCGTGATAATCGGGATTATCTCCATATATCAAAGATTTCTTCTCCTCCTCCTTCCGCTCCTCCCCCAGCGGCATTACCACCGGAGCAGATAGTCGTTGTTCCCTTTCTCTTCGTCGTCTATTCTGCCACCTGAAGATACTCCGGACAACAACCGGCCCCAATACTATGGCCAAAAATATCCCAGTAGAACCTATCCCTGCATTGGTAAAGAAGTTTTGAACTTTCTCTATGCTCACGGGATCGCACGGTATGCTCCGTAACTTATCAAGGCGTGGGTATAAAGACATTCCGTTTTGAGGGAGGACGGCGGCGGTGACAGCTATCGGTAAAAGGGTGGAGAGGTAAATCTTTGCTTGGGTCGAGCCAGACATTCCGCATTCAAGGGATTCCGGGTACTTGATATGTGAATAACTACAAGTGCTTGATGTTAGTATATCTATCATAAATTCAAAGTGATATACATCAAGTGGCAAGATGTAGTGGCAAGATTCTTGATAGAATCGGATGAAGTTTGAATTTACATTACCTTTTGAGGAACGCGTAAGCGTTTGCATAAACGACGATGTCTGTCGGCGTATGGTTTAACTGTCAAGTATCAACGAGACAGTGCTTCGGAATGTGACGTTCGATTATGGTAGTTAGTTTGAGACTTGACTAGAAAACAGGCTAGAAAGAGTCTGTCTGTATTCTAGGGAAATGGCCACTCAAAAATATGAAGGGTTGCAAATGTGTACTGTTGCATGCGAGTCCTCGGGAAGAAGACAGGCGACATGACATTATTGTACTTATCTGCACAGAAGTCAAAGTCCATGTTTGTGGAACTCTAAAACACGTCCCCTTCAGCTGGTCTCATGCAATGGAAATCCAATTATGAGCCTCAAAGATACCCCACCAGCGGCCCCCACATTGGCCCTAATTTCTTTCTCCGTCTGCATGAGGCGCTCAGCCACAGACCTTGGAAGGAACGAATCAAGCAATTCCCAAGATTCAAGGACGCCATGATTGGGATTCGGGGACAAAGCTTCGTAGACGGCCTGCGTCAGTCTTTTCGCCGCTTCGCCGCTGGGAGATGGTGAAGGCGCAGCTGAGATTGGAACGTTGGAATTCATCTTGTTGTCCCTTTCTGACACTCCCAGCCGAATTTGGCCATTCTGTTTCAGGGGCGTCCTGGCCACTACCAAATTGGTACAGGGCGACGACGACTCTTCACTAAATTCTTATTCTGACTTTCCTAACACGGTGGCAATGAAAACAACTCGAGCAAGCAAAACTTACTCTTTTCAATAAAGAAAACTACCATCGGGTTAGCTATAGAAGTGGCCATGATCCTGTCTTGCGGAACGAAAGGCCATGGCTCCCTTTAAAGAACGAATCGCAGTCTAGGATCGACATCGAATGGAAGCTCTTTTTACATGTGAGGACCCCGTCCAGACCAGATCCCTGGAACAGAAATACTTCATTCTCAGCTGGATGTTTATCCATCCCGACTCAAGGTTTGTCTTTAGCATGAAAGAAAGACCGGGAATACCAGTACACATCCCAGCATTCGCGCAGATCTTAGCGAATGTGCTTTGGAGAATTGGTCAAGAACCAGCTGAAAACATTAGGACGTGGTTGTTATATCTGTTGTATAATACAAGTCCGTGCATGATCGAAGCACTCTGTCCTTGCTGTTGTTATTCTGTCGAGGCCGTTGCCAGTCGTCCCCATCAAACCCCGGCTACGACTCCCTGGTGCAGTTCATTTTCCGCGATGTGTGCCGCGACTAATTCCTAAAACCTTGAGCAGATCGGTATGAAGACAGCTGTTCTCGTAGGAGTTTCCATATGTGGGAAGTTAGTTATTTAGAGGTTCATCAAGATCGTCGCTTCAAGTACTAGTTATTAAGAGCTTTGAGACCGGGGATGCATAGGCATCATGTAGACTCCTGTCTGCTACGTCTCTGTCTGTTGTCTAGGGAGAGTAATAATATTAGTGATGCCGGTTTCTTTGTGCTGTAGAGTATTCACCGACTGTCACTGCATGGAAGCGATCACTCTTGCATTACCCCTCATTTCATATCCGTGGCACTGCAGATTTCAGAGCCGCAATTTGGTCCGCCCTCCCCGTCGTAACGTGCCACAAGAGAGCGGGCTGACGCCATGTGAACCAACGGGCGGTGACAAAACCAGGGAAATGAAGGAGACAAATTCTACAGTCGTTGTAAGAAAATGCATGTTGGTAGTACACGTGTATTAAACTTTTACTGCGCCTTTCATGGGCAGCAGCTGAGGGGAATAGACCGTTTCCAAGATTAAGACCGTCACCTATGATCACTCGAATTGGGGCTGAAGCGGACTCTGGCGCTGGCCCGCTATTTATTGCGCAAATTACTTCTAGTTCTATGCCCATGCTAAAACTAGACTAAGCTCTATACCTACAAGTAGCTATTAAATATTTGTCACGTAGGACTGTGGCTTTTCTCAGAGTAAGAATTGGCAGGAGGGCTGGGAACGAGCCTAAGCAAGATCATGTCTCGGGACTTAGTGAAAGAAGTGCTGAAGTGCCAGTGGTTATATTTTGCGACATAAATCACTCTCTTCAAGACCTGTTGGGGTAGGATGTACGCATGGGAGTTATGTAGATAATAAACTTTATTCAGGCCTCGTGAAAGTAATTCGAAGTTGGTTATAGAAATGTCAGTAGTCACCCTTTTCCTATTGGATTTTAAACACATGGCCGTCACCACATAGGGTTAGGGTTCCATGGTGCTTGTGTACTACGGAAATTCGTTAACCCTAATCTTATTTAGACCTCCCTTAAGTTACAAGTAGAGTACATGTAGTATTCTAACTTAGCCTTGTTTCGTTAAGGTATTGTTCCAGTTGACGTCGACAAACTGATGTTACTCTGAATTACCAAGTTTTTGTGGGAGATATGTATGATAATGATTTAGGCACTTTATGAGCCCGCATTTCAACATATTTAGTTAGAGATTCGGATTAACTCTAGCGTGTGTATCAATAACTTCTTGTAAAGTTTTTCTGAAACCCATTCGCGCTGTTCCTTCTTGTCGTCAACTACATGTACTACGGGTGCCGGGGTAAGTCTCCAGAACTGTGGTCGTGGTCGCAACAGACAACAGTTCTGGAGACTTACCCCGGCACCCGTAGTACATACATGTCTCTACGCCGGGGCAGCCTTGGCAAAACGTCGTCATGACGTAATTGGCGTTCTACTCCTTATATATTAACAGTTGAGCGAACATCTCATTTCTCGCAATCAATTCTTTAACTTTATTAAACTCCCTCCGTATACTTCTTAAGCTCTTATTGCAAAATGTCTTCGCTTCCAAACTCAGGGACCATGCTTCCTCCTGCGGTTCGTTACGCCAAGATAATTGGGACTGTAGGCTCTGGGGTCCTAGCTGGTAGGACTTCCACTGAAAGAAACAAAGCTAAGGTGATAAGTCTATACTAACCTTGTGGTTTTAGGACTTTACTATACGCATTCTCGTCATACAATTCCGTCTCTCCTCGAATCCTCTGTACCTACAGAGAAAATGGTCAAGAGTTTTAAGAAAATTAAAGAAACCACCGATCGACCGATGTTATACACGCTTCTTGCTTCCACATCATCCTTTGCATACGTGTCCTACTATCTATACTCGAACCCTCCGGACGTATCGGTAGCAAAGACCACGTTCTCCTCGAGTTCTTTCATACCCTCAACAACAACCGAGTATCCGCTTGGATATGAGTGGGCAATGTACGGTGCCTCGACTGTGCTGTTGGCAATTGTCATTCCATATAGTCAGATAATCTTAAAGAAAGCTAAATCGAGTTTACTGGCCGCTGCGGAATCAGTGGAGCAGAATGAGAAAAGAAAAATGGGGGTTCAAGTTGTGGATGACAGGAAAGTGAAGAGAGATTTGGAAGAGTGGAGTTCAAGGAGCACTTTTAGGGCTGGGTTAGCGGGCGCGGCAACGGTTATAGCAGTGTTTGCTTTGGCAGGTTAAGATTAAACTTCTAGCGATGTACATGTATGTAGGATTAGCTGCCAAATTGCTCGGTAAAGGTTTATGAAATGATATCCTTACAAAAGCTACTCTCGGCCAGTGTCACAACTGCAATATGAGAAGCTACTATCTTAAGCTGTCGATAAGGGAGTTTTTATTCAAGAGGTTAAGCCACAAGTCAGTAGACTGCATGTATGTGTGGACATTAGAGCAATTTATTGCCCGTAAGCTTTTATGATGTGAGGCTGGGATGCGAGGTCGGGCATAAACCATCACTCGAATATCTTGGCGTCGAGGATTGGATGTATTTCATGTTGCTAACTGGGTCGTCTAATAATTCTGTGCAGTTTGCCCGGGAGTGCTGAGCTGCGAACTGAATCTGGTGTGTGAGCAAACATCGAAGGCAACCTTCTCACTTTACCACCACCACCACCACCACCACGCACACCTATCAATATTTCAAAGCAATCAGCAAGTTTTTCAAAATACTCAACCAATAGATGGAGGAAAAAGGTTCAATCCTGGATGACGATCCCGTTTCTGATGATTCCACTCGTTTTTCATCATTTACCCCCATTATGTCGGTTCATGAAGCAGCCGGAGCTAAGCAAGGAAACTCCCTTCACGACAGATTCACTGCTCTCGCGTCCCCTCCATCTGGAAGTAGAAGAATAAAGTTGAAAATCACAACCAACAGTAAGTACTCTCATGATTTTATTTTCTGGCCTACAACACTGCCACTGGTAAGTCACCCTATAGAAGTCGTATTAATTATCTCAGATTTTGATTTTCTTTCGACTCGTCCTACGGAGTCTACGACTAGAAATCGCGAACAAAAGAATGGATCTTTGCTTGGAAACACCGACAACCACATTGGAGCATCCAACATGGGGTCGAGGGAGCTCCAGGACAAGCCAGAATCTGAACACGAGAACAAACCCCTTCAAGCATCAAATCTCCTGGCTCTTATAAACTTAATCCACTTGCATCCACATTTGATGCTTCAGCCAAGAAACAATTCAATTTTTTAAAATCCTTATCTGAGTTCACGCCCAATAAGAGTCAAATTAATCCTTTTACGTCTCCATTGGAGCATACACCAACCAAGGTTCAATTCAACCCATTTGCACCTCCATTTGATTTTACACCAATAAAAGTTCAAACTGAGACCACCTTCACAAGGACAAAAACTGGAACTGATACCGAAGGTAATACCCTCCTATTCCTCTCTATGAACGTCCTGTGAGAATAACCCATGAGATCTTGAAATATAGCGCATCTACACGGATACAAGTCTCCTATTAGTGATAGTCATACCAGTAAGATTAAAATAACAAGCCATTTCGACTTGGGAAAGGAAGTTTCAATTGTTCGATCTACTGGTGAAGAGAGCAACGAAGGCACGAAACTCAAAACTGACGAGGGAGCAATGTATGAGCGTTCTGCGAGGATGGAAGAAGGCAATAACTCTCCGAATACGGAATCCGAGGATTCAGATGAAAGCTTTGAGTTTGCACCTGAAATAGAGGAGGAAGAGGAGTTTGGAGATATTAAATTTAAGCAACTAGTTGAGGATCATTGGAGGCTTTCTCTGGAGGGAGAAACCAGTAAGTAAAACATTCATCTCTCCGTGTATCAAACAAAAGTTTTGACTGTGTGATAGGTATAAAAGACATGATTACAGATCCCGTGAAGAAATTTGACAGCCCTGGATTTAAAACGATTCCAGATACTATTAAGTCTAGATACCCCAAATGGCTACATTTCTAGCCACACTTGTTATCCGAGGAACTGCGGCTAGTCATAGTAATGATGCACCTTCATTGCCAATCTGGAGCGGGAAACCCAAAATCTGTACCAAACTCCAAACTATTCCCATCCAAAAAACTATTTCACCAGAGGTTAAACACATCGAGACGGGTTTATATCAAGGGTTACCGATAATCGACGTTATCACTAGGACGGGGGAATCCTTCGAGCGGTCTAGAACTTGTGTAGGTGTATCACCATCTAGCAAGGTTTCTAGTGCTCTCCACTTAAATGGACAAGCGGGAGAGGGTGCTCATGACCGTAACCTTGAGAAGGTCAAAGATTCTGCGGAAGAAACAAAAACCGAGCAGGTTTCGAGGTATCAGGATCATTCCAAGAAAAAGATTAACCTAGGTGTTTCCAGCAGAGATGATGAGATGATAATGTCGCAGCAGGATAGTAAAGAAATTTCGGTGGAGAACCTTACGACAAGTGATGATGGATTCTTTAGAGATTCTGAGACTGGTTTCGCTCAATCCACCCCGATCTCTCGACGTAGCTCCATGTCAAGCGAGGGAAGTATAACATTTTCTTTGAGAGAGGATTCTATATCCGGAAAAGAATCAGACAAAGCAGGAAAGGCTTTTTTTGAGGATGCGGAAAGATCAAGACGTTCACCAGGTCCCAGTCCAAGCCCTAAACGAGGGTTTAAGTTAAGTTCTTCGGCGGCTAGACCAGGATGTTTCGACCCATTCAAATTTGAACCAATAAGAGATGAAAATACCAATGATCCGAAGATTGTGACTGAAGGCTGGCTTAGTCAACTCTCTATTTCTTCGGAAAACGACAATATTATTCTCCCAACGAGTCGGCCTTCAGTACTTGCTCGCATACATTCCCGTGGGAGTGTTTGTGATGATGATGAGAGTGATTCTGATGGTGTTGCCCCTGGCGAATGGATCAAACCAATTGAGTTGATTAAGAAAGAACATCCCAAGCTCAAGACGGGAGATGAAGCGCCCATGAAAGATTCTTTTGGGGGATCCTTTAAAGGAACTATATTTAGCCGTGGCTTAAGAAGACCTGGACAATATGACGGTCCACGATCGCAGTCCACAACTCCACAAATCGGTTCCCAGTTCGACAAATCAAGTGAGAAAGAAAAGGAAATTGTTGCGTGGCGCGAGAAAGGCATGATCGGAACAACTATGGGAGACAAGGGGTTATCACCTCGCCCACTGAAGGTAAGCAGGAACAAAGGGATTTGGTACCCCAACGTCAAAGTGTTCTATTTGCATCGCCATATGTAAGTGCTCATCGATCTAGTTATCTTAGAAAAGGAAACTTACGTGAAATAGGGAAGGATCGGCGAAGACAATCCCAAGAATAAAAGCCATAAGATGCCAGCCATTCCATTGAGCGCTCACCGCGGGAGTTCTAGTCGTGGTTCGAGTCGTGGTTCGAGTCGTGGCGGTTCTGTTCGTTTCCTCTATCTCACTCGCGGTAATGATTTACTAACACCACAAAGACTATTAAATCGCAAAAAGAGTCCGTTATTAGTGATGTTTCAGCAAGATGGCAAAGATTCACCAACAAGCCCGGTTCGACCGCCCAAGAATCTTTGTGTCTCGTAGATAGCCGAGCACAGACTGTGCCAATTACTCCCGAAACAGCTCCGGAAAAAGTCCATGAAGCAAAGCAAGATCCCTTTGAAGCCAAAGTGCGTAAATTGTGTCCGCTGTTCCTCAATGGGCCATGTCACCAAGGTCAAAGTTGTCTAGATCTTCATCCTAACTACGATGAACAGAGTGGAACCTTCACGGACAAGCGATTTGCCACCAAACGATCGTTTTACCAAGAAGCGATGGTGAAAGAGGATCTCGATAGGAATACGGCGGAGGCATTGGAGGCACTCATTAAGGACTCGAGGGATGATGCGCAGAGAAAATCGCGCGAAATTCAGATTGGTGGGAAAGCAGGAAGGCTCAGGCCCGTTGGCCTTCAAGTTGCTAATGTTATTGTCAAAACAAACGCAAATGGCGAGAGGGAATGGACTGTTGAACAGCCAACAGTGAAGCAGTTTGAGGAGGAAGAACCAAAGATGGAGGCCGATGAGCACTTGCCCAGGAGACAAGGGAAACGTCGCTTTTAAAAGGCTAAATGGCACAGAAATAGTACATGGGGGCGATAAGTCCGATTCTTTGGAGTGATTCAATAGAATGATAGATGTTTGTACTTAAACGATCCCTTTACGCTATAGCACCGCAATCTTATGTTCATGTCTGTAAAAATTTACTGCTCGGTACTCCCCCAAAGAAAGAAATAGCATCAGCTGGTCAAAACAAACTAATGCCGGGGTTTTTCTCAGTATGTGAACTGTTTGAGTAAAGAACAGCTGTTGTGTCGATTAAAATAATGAATGTGTTAAAAATGAAAACTCAATGTGTTAATTTATGGCGGATGATATTTATGAACGGTCAAGTAGATTTGAATCCAAAGAGAACAAAGAACAAGCGGTATCTCAAAGATCAAGGTGGGTCAACCCTCCTCACCGGTTCAGTGGAGGTTCGAGGTAGTGGCTGTTGTACAGTTTGACCTTGGCTCCGACATAGGGTTAGGGTTTTTACTATTCCCAGCGCCAACCTAAAACTCAAGAAAGGGAGGGCCAATCCATAGAAGACCTACAGAATAGTTCATATGTAGTTTCTTGATCTTGATTCGCTGAGAAGTCTATATATCAAAGTAATTGTAGATTTGTTTTCGGACCATTGTACCGTTATGTCTAAACGCTCGTGCACTTTGTGCCTGGTAGCTCAGGAATCTTCTACTAGAACTCCTGGTTTTCTTCACTTCTCTAATTTGATTTTCCGTACTTCCGAACTATATATGCATCGGGGGGCATTAAATAGGTTTTATCATAAAGTGCTGTTATCATCCACCACCACCCCAGTACCCGCGAGAGGCGTTTTAGAACTTTGCGCACATGCAAAAAAGTGGTTCATGGATTATCACTCGGTGAGCTAGTGCATATTGGCTGACGTAAAGATACAAGTAAAAAGAACAAGAAAATGTACTATCCACCGCCAATATCCCGAGCTCCTGAAATTACTGTTTTCTGAGTGAGCTATTACTAATAGTTGTCTCTTTTGGTTATAGTGCCCTACATGGGGAGAGCTATTGTGACAGCTGGTGGGCGAGTAACTATAATGCTGGCGAGTAGCTATATAGTACCGCAAGTCATTATAAAGTCAGTGACAAGGAGTAGAATCAACCGACAACAGGAAAACCACATACGAACAAGGACATGACCAGGCCCACAAGACAAGCCTCTCCATGTTACAAGTATCCGCCCGAAACAAAGTACGAATAGCGGCAAAACCTATACGGCTTCGCCATCTCCTGACCGCAGCATTCAGGTCTTCCCCGACCCCCCTTCATCCCAATAATACTCTTCCAGCGGCCTCCACCCCGCGCCACCCAACGTCCCCTGCCCAACCAACCACGGGATCTTGGCCTTCAACTGCTCCAGCTGCATCTCGCGCGTGGTCCTCGGGCGATACAGATACTCGACCACTGAGGGTGGGAGCGCTACACCACCGGCTGAGGAGGGAGGTAGTTCTTCGGCCTTTGCATCCTCTTTTATATTCTCGTCGAGGACTTGGGATTTGTCTTTGGCTGGAGTTGTAATGGTGATAGTAATGGTGGTGGGTAGAGCAGGAGCTCTCTCCTTCTCGTCCTCCTCCTCTTCGCTATCCTCCTCGTCGCTCTCTTCCTCCTCGCTTTCCTGCTCCTCGCTGTCCTTCTCTACACTGTCCTCCTCCTCGGGAGATATAGGAAGCTCACATGCAGCTTCCCAGCGCTTATCCCATGCGGCAAGGACGGAGGTCATACGCTCCACACGGATACCCACGACCACACTCTGCCCGAGCGACTTTGGGCGGGGCTGCACCTGCGCCCGCACCTGCGCTACTGGTAGCGGGACCTCGATTCTGGGCGGGGGCCTAGTGGCGCTGCTAAAACCGGAGCCGGACAAGGATCCGATGCTGGGGAGTCTGATGTCGCTGCTGCCACGGGAGAGACGGCCGTCATCTTCGGGGGCGGGCTGCGGGGGTTGGGGGCGCTCATTGAGGTGTGGGGATTGGGGGTGCTGGTTTGAGGGTTGGCGGGTGGGGAACCAGAGGGTACCACGGGTGCCGGGGCGCGTGAATGTATTGGTGGGGACAACGACGGGGGATGGGCGAGGAGGTGCGTGGGGACTGCCTCCGGTGGGCTTGCGGTTGCGGGGGCCGCGGGTGCGGGTTCGTTGTGGGTGGTGCATTTTGGAGGCGTGGGGTGTCTTTATATGTGCGGGTTTTATATGTGGAATGTAGCTGAGGGGGCGGGTTGGTTGTGTTTTGTGTTGGGGATTTTTTGTTGTCCGGGTTAGGGTCATAGAATGTGGTTCGTGGCACACCGAGTGAGAATCGGTGATCGCACGTCGGTTGGGAAACGTCACGGGGCCTGCGCGAAACCCAATTCTGGCCTACTGTCTACATACACATTTATCTGCTATGTTGTAATTGTTCTAGAACACAGCCTGGTATCATACATGTAATTGCCGAAACATCTCACGAATACGCCCATATATGCACACTCTCCTCGACTGGAGAAACAAAATACATGTACGAATTCAGCCCGTTACAGTACCAATCACGTGACAGACTCTCCCCAACTCTGCCAAGGCCGCAAACTCACCGCGACCCTGCATGTGCTCTCTATAACGTCCTTTGTTAAGATCACAAAAGTCGTTGCAGTAGACTAGTGGCAATGACAAAGCCACGCACAAGATGTTTCCTTTTGGTGGGAAAGGGATATTCTAGAGTTGGATGTTGTTACTCATGTTATCTGGTATCTGTAGTAAAGCGGTAAGTGAGATCTTGCATGCTTACCGCCAATCACAGTGCTGATATCCCTTTTATAGATGAGAGTGGGGGACAAACCCCTGTTTTTGCATGTTACAGATGCAGAGAACTAAATTCTATCTGGGGAGGTGAGTGGGTGGGTTGGACCGGCGGGCCCTATATAAGCCATAACCCCTCACTCGACCCTTGGGAGGAGGAGGGAAGCTATTAGAGTAGGCCAGTCCCCAATTACAATCCAGTAGCAGTAGACATATACTACCTCTTCTCTTCCTCTAAGTACATCCAACTTTAACTTTAAAATCGCCATCATGGAAGCCAAAACCGAGCCCTACCTCACCTCCCACCCAGATGCTAACGGCTTCTTCGGCCCCTACGGCGGCAGCTTCATCCCCCCGCCCCTCCAGGCACAAATGGACGAGATCAAGACCCGCTACCTCGAGCTCCGCCAGGACCCGCAATTCATCGCCGAGCTCGACGAGATCCGCAGAAACTACCAAGGCCGCCCCACGCCGCTGCAGTACGCAAAACGCCTCAGCGAGAGCATTGGTGGCGGCGGAGAGACGGGTGTAGAGATATACCTCAAGCGTGAGGACCTGAATCATACGGGGGCGCATAAGCTGAACCACTGCGTAAGTATTTCTTGGCGGGCTTGATATACGGTCTGGAAGCTAATTGGGATATTTTTTTTGTAGATGGCCGAAGTACTCCTCGCCAAACACCTTAATAAGCGCAAAGTCATCGCCGAGACGGGCGCCGGCCAACACGGCGTCGCACTCGCCACGGCCGCCGCCTATTTCGGTCTCGAGTGCGAGATCCACATGGGTGCTGTGGACATGGCTAAGGAGCATCCTAATGTGACTCGGATGAAGATCCTTGGTGCGAAGGTCGTGCCTGTAACGGAGGGGCTCCAGACACTTAAGGAGGCAGTAGACAGTGCGTTTGGCGCGTATATGGCGGATCCGGTGACGGCCATGTACTGCATTGGTAGCGTGGTGGGCCCGCATCCGTTCCCCATGATGGTGAGGAACTTTCAGCAGGTGGTGGGCGAGGAGGCAAAGGAGCAGTTTTTGGAGAGGACGGGGACACTGCCAGATCATGTTGTGGCGTGCTGTGGCGGGGGATCGAATGCCATGGTGGGTATACCCTATATTTTATGTACTGTATTCCTGTAGGGGAGGGCTAATTATTATGCGGTGTAGGGTATCTTCTCCGTCTTCATCGACTCCCCCACCGTCAAGCTCCACGCCGTCGAGCCCCTCGGCCGCGGCCCCACCCTCGGCGACCACGCCGCCTCCCTTGCCTCCGGCTCCGAAGGAATCATGCACGGCTTCAACTCCATCATGCTGCAAACACCCCCCACCATCACATCCAGCGCACCCACCCCCGCGCCCGTGCACTCGATCGCAAGCGGGCTCGACTACCCCTCCGTCGGCCCTGAGCAGGCGTACCTACGCTCTATCGGACGCACCGAGGCGGGCTGCGGCGCAACGGACGAGGAGACCGTGCAGGCGTTTTTTGCGCTCAGTCGCACGGAGGGCATCATTCCGGCGCTGGAGAGCGCGCATGCGATTGCGTGGGCAATGAAGGTGGCGAAGGACGCGGTGGAGAGGGGGGAGAGGACGAGGGTATTGGTGAATGTGAGTGGGAGGGGGATAAGGATGTGGAGTATGTGGTCGAGCAGTACCCGCAGCTGGTGACGGTTGTGTGAGGGGGGGGGGGGGGTTCTGTGGGTTCTGGGGGGTGGTTATTTAGGGGGAAGGTAGGAAAGATATAATATTATTGTTTTATTTGATGAGGAAATGTTTTTTTGGTCGGTTTTGCAGAAGAGTCTTAACGAGAAAGTGGGATAGGTCAATGATTGATCATGCAACATACTGTGCCAGCGCCTAACGTTGCAACCAACCCACTCTTTGGAGTTTGCAACCGACTTTTCAGCCAACCGACTTTTCAGACTGTATTAACGAGTTACCTCTTTAAATAAACGTCGTTTGGCAGGTGAGGTTGTTTTGCTTATCGGTAAAAGACTTATATACTATGGACTCGGATGTGATCTCGCTATGGGCTTGGTAAAGGGTTTGGGTGTAGATTACTCAATGAATGCTACAGCCGCGGATCCAAAACTATTTTTCTTGACATGCAAATGTCAAACAGGGAATATTCATTGTGGCATAAAGTCATCTAATCTTTTCGTCGTCTGCGTATTTACTTTCGTCTCAATTACCTGCGTGAACGATTTGGTTTGGACGCGGGGGCCCACTATGAATCTCTCCAACCGTAGCTTCGCCGGTCCCGTGGTTGAAAAGTTGAAACGGGGAAACCGGTTATGGAGCCATGCTCCCAATCCAGAAAAACCTTGGAATTGGGGGAGTCAGGGGGCTTGCTTCTCAGCAGCAGCACTATAGAGTTTAACTAGGAAAAAAAAAAGGGGGGGGGGGGGGGGTTAAACTGCATATTTATTGAAATAGTATCTAGAAGATACCAAGACGAGGTCACTTAACTGAAAAGGCAGGCTGGGATGATCTTTTATCTTGGTCGATTTTTTGGTTTTCTAACTTGAAGAAATGCATGTAGCCAGAATAGCCAAATGACCTAAACCGTTTAATATTCACGAGTGACTCTAGATCTTAAGAGAACAAGTCAGAAATACAGCGATTGGTACGTTGTTACGCCGTTGAGGCATATATACGTAATCCTTAGAGTATATAGGTTTCAGACCGGAGTTGTATTCGTAGTGATGGTGAGCCTAGAATGACAGTGATTCTCTTGCTGGTAGGTCACGTACTCTTTTACAATGCTTTATAATCATTTCCTTCATATCCGTAAGTACGGTATCCACAGAATCTGGATTTTGGCGTTTCTCACGAACACTCTTTCAAGGATAGGTAGCTGGCTGAGAGCTGTTATACCATTACTCGGTCTGGAGGGTTAGTGGGCCCGCGGTACCGGTAGTCAGGACCGGAAATTTAAATGCTGCGTGCAATGTTCACACCCCAATTCGATCAGAGAGCCAAACAGGATTCACACTGAAAGTCTACTATGTTCTATGAGATTCTTCCAACCAGGTGTTTTTCCTGATCGCTGCATGCATAGACAGCCAGGGGAGGTATATTAAATCAAAAGTCATGTGCGATCGATTTACCCCGCGCTGCAGAACATCCGGAACGAAATGAATAATACAGACCCGCCCAGGCCAGCACGAGTGATAATCCATGACTGCTAGACGACTGCTTGGCTTGCTGCTGGCGGACCGATGAAAGGGGTATATTGCGGTCGTTTTAAGCTTATGCTTCCGTCCGTCCTTTTAGCCGTCGCTGTGCAGCTACGGTTCTAGCGTCTGCTCCTTTGGGCGCTTGGTCACCGACCTTTCTGTTCGTGCTACTAGTACTTTGGCCGTTGTTGGACATGTATCCCGTTTGGGGGACTACATACAAAACGTGGCTATTTTCCAAGGACGCATACATGTACCTACGCTGTAGCAATTACAAGCCTTTTCCCAGCAGTTGCTTCTTCGCTAGCTTAAACCAAGATAAACGAAGAGTTCTCTCCTGATGTCTGCCCCTAGCCACTCTATCGGAGAATATGCCCAGGCACCGCAAACAGAGCCAGAGAAACAAACGTACGAGAACCATATACTCCTATCCAGGATTCTTTCTGCTTTGCCGCCCTCAAGTCACAGTAAAGCAGTGTCAGATTGAGAGTCCGAGCGGGTCCACAGGTGGGGGAGGGGGATGTTATTTGTTGAGGCGCCTATTAGATAGACCAGCTTACCTTATACTATATTGACAGGTGCATTGGATCCTAGGTTCCTACGACTTGGGATTCTTTATCTCATACCAACGAGAAATCCTTACCGCCGTCAATCAATTTGCTTTTATGACCCGGGTCTTGGTATTCAAACCACGAGGGCTCCGCCTGCACGGTTTATTGCGCCTTCAGGCGATATATCTCCACGATAAAAAGCGAAATAAAATGTTAAAGGTATACCCTATACGCCGCTAGCTACAACAAAGCCGTCGCGCATACCATTCCAACTAATGCAGAAGGAACCTGCTAGTAGCTACATGTATCTGTTACACTGGACTAAAAACTCGGCTGGATCTTCCTCTCTCCAAGTCCGCTCCCGGATCCCCCTTTATATATAATCTGACACTCCCAGGACCGTTGAAATATATATTGCGGATCTCAGGCCCGGTGGACTGGGGTGTCCCCACAATCCATTCCGTTTCCAAGCGAATTTGATTGCGGTTCGTGGCCGAATAGGGAAGAATAGACTATTTAGCCGCCTGTGATCAACGGGGCAGAGATGTAAATCCTCCGAAACTAAATATCAACGTCCTGTTAATGCACGGAACGGGGTTCCTGAAGATGCGAAAATCCAACGACCGAGCAGTAATGTCAAAGTCTTGGTCGTACTACGTACTACACAAAGGCAAAAATTAAGAGGTCACGAGTGGATATTGCAAAGCTCTACTAGCTAGGGCCAGTAGAGAGGGGGTGGAGGAGCTGTGGTCAATATCTAAAACTTTACAATTTAAATGGAGTCGATCTCCCCTCCTTCTGGGACATAATTCTCCATCAATCCCTAACTACATTCACTCCCTCAGAATCGACTACACAGCGGTTCATCAAAAAAAAAAAAATGAGGTCTTTCATCACCGCCGTCCTTTTCGCCGGTGCTGCTTCGGCGCACACAATCTTCCAGCAGATCGGTATCAATGGAGTAATGCAGACACGATATGACTTTATGCGTCTGCCCACCTACGACGGGCCCATCACCGATGTCACAGCCACTGAGATGGCCTGCAACGGCGGTCCTAACCCTCTTGTTATGATCTCACCCAACGTTGCTACTGTTGCTGCTGGGTCTCAAATCACTCTGCAATGGTACGTATTAGTTATAGCTACTACTCAAACTTACAAACACTTAAAACTCCCCATATATATATAATATCTAGTAGTAATATAGAGTAATATATTAACATATATACAGGTCACACACTCTTGACACCGACCTCTCCACCGGCCTCGTCATCGATGCCTCCCACAACGGGCCCGTCCTTGTATACATGGCCAAGGTCTCCTCTGCCACCGGTGCCATCCCCAACTCTGGCTGGTTTAAGATCTACGAGGACGGTTACAGCAACGGCCAATGGGCCGTTGCCAAGCTCATTGCAAACCAGGGCAAAGTCACCGTTACAATCCCCTCCTGCATCGCCCCCGGCGACTACGTAAGCTGCCCGTTGCCCCTTACAAACATGCATAAAGAATCATTGAACTAACAAACCACGCAGCTCTTCCGTGGTGAACTGATCGCCCTGCACGCGGCGTCCAGCTACCCCGGTGCCCAGCTCTACATGGAGTGTGCACAGCTCCGCGTCACTGGCGGCGGTTCCACAACACCGGCTACCTACAACATTCCCGGTATCTATGCTGGCACTGACCCCGGGATCAAGTTCAACTTGTACACTACCCCGGTGTCGTACACTATCCCTGGACCGGCCGTTTTCTCGTGCAGTGGTGGAAGTACTACTCCTGCTTCTTCGTCAGCTGCGGCGGTGGTCTCCACCACTAAGACCACCACTACTGCTGCTGCGGCTACGACGACTGCTGCGAGCTCTGGGACTGCAGTTGCGCAGTGGGGTCAGTGCGGAGGGGCGACGTATACGGGATCGACTACTTGTGTGTCGGGATCGACTTGTGTCAAGTTGAATGACTACTACTGTGAGTTCACATATCTTCGGGAGTCTGTGCAGTTTGGTCATACGCTAATCGGACGTTTCTTATTGCAGCTCAATGCCAGTAAACGTGTCACAAGTGGTGTGTGGAAGGATTATGGATGTAAAAAGATGGACGTTGATGGATGGAGAAGTAGTAATAATATCAAAATAGCATTAAAAAGGAATAAAAATTTCATTCCCTGGCTTGTCCAATAGTTTCCTCTGCCTATAGACCACATAAAGAATAGCCCATAAATCCTTCAACAAATCGCGAATCAATGAGAAAAAGAAGAAAAATCAATAACCTGCGGCTACCCTCCAGTAGCTCTCGCAGTCACACTAGCAACATTAACGTTCCCTTTTCGCAGTCTTCTCCTTATAGTTCCAATTAAGATCCAATATCCCCGTCAGGCTAGTATTAAACCCCACAACCAGCTTCCGCAGATCCTCAGCATGTCCGTACCATATTTTCAACGTTTCATTTAGAGTTCTAATCTCGGTCTTTAGACTACGGTTCTCGCTCTTGAGTTTACTGACGTCGGCCTTGAGGCTATCATTCAGGCTCTGGAGGATACTGTTCTCAACCCTCAGTGCGTGCTCGTTGTTGGGAAGAGGAGGAGGGGGAGGAGGGATGCTGTAGGAGAGGCCGAAAGTGACACCTGGATGGTGCATTTGGTATTTATATGCGTCCGGGGATGGGGATGAGTTTCTGTCCATTTCTTTTTCTTGCGATTGTATCTTGGATGTTTATCCTGATGGTGAAAGTGATGATCTGGATTTCTGGGGGTTAGTAGTGGTGAGCTTTATAAACATTTCTTAGGTACTTCAGCTTCTTGTGTACCGTTAGATCATTGATCATTGTGTCCAGCTTGGTGGCGGATAATGTTGCGCTGTACAATGTAACTGGAAACGATTGCTGTTTATCAAACATCAGTGATCTTCAACGTGATCACGGAATGTAGGTCGCCTAATTTCGCTTAGATACTGATTGCGCCTGACATCGTGTAAGTGCAGAAACGCAGAGTTGCGCCTGATGTTTGTGTTTGTGCGTGTTTGATGCGCGGTGCCTAAAAAGACGGGTATGTGCAGAAGCAGCGATGATGTCATTCAGGGGTTGCTTTTTGATTGATTGGTGGCGTACCTATATGTGGAGTTCCGGTTTGCGAGTTTGGTGAGAAAGAGCTGTTTAGTTTCAGGCCTGTGATATGTGGCTCTCTGACGTGCGTACAGAGGGAGCTGCCGGTGTACGATGTTTGAAGCTAGAGGTGATGTCAGTAATCGTGCTTAACTCTCAGGTGCTCCTATGATCATTGAAGGTTTGCGAAAGCTTGGTGATAAGCTAGGTATGAAGACGGGATAAATCTTGAAGTGCTGGCTATTTATATTATGTGGGCTCGGCAGATAACTAGAGATGTTTGCTCCGTTGAGAAATCAATAGAGTTCTTGCTTGGTAGGGAAGGTTGTGGAAATATAGGACGGTCCGAATTGGATGTAGCGAAGGTACCTACTTAGCAAGCCATAATTAGTTCTGATCCGTTGGGGATGGGGATAAACGTGTTCTTCAATTCAGTCATATGGCTTGGAGCGATATGTGAAGAATGAAGGAGAAAGACCGATGAGAAAGAGATCAGATGATCGATTAGGTATGGACTCTTGCAACCTGTAACATCAAGTGGGATACGTGTAAAATTAACCATACAAACTAAAATCACCCGTTAGTATTGGTTTTAGGAGGCCAAGAATAATCAAGAGCTGTATATCCTAGAGACACATGTATATACGATAGCACGCGCACTGATGAAGCTGAAGTATCACACATTCCTGTTTCTATAGATACTTGTAGATTCGTGTTTTACTGGTATGGTGTACATACATATACTGCTTTAAAAGTAAAAAATGCTTCTACAAACAAATCAGCCCAATAAATTTCAACTTTCTGGATCTCATCGTACACATTTTGATGATGCAGTAGGTATATCTAACTACGCGAAATCAACTGAATATGATAAAAGTAAGAGGAGAATAAAATAGGTTAGGTATCCATATTAGTTTATTTCATGTTATCCCAAAGTCTGTGCCAAGAACAATCACAGCCTATCACTCGGCATATATACATACATGTATGTATCTGTCATCCCGTAATTTGAAAGAGATAGATTTTGTGATTGCGGCAGCGCTGCTCAACAAGTGGGGCTAGTTACATGTATTATTTAAACCATAAACCTGACACCACCTTGTCAATTACGTTCAGTCAAGCTTGTGACGGTTAATAAAAGACTTTTCTCTAAACTGAAATTTCTTAAGCCTCTATTGCTAATATTTATACGAGGACGTAATGCCATATTCCTAGGTCTATTGGCTTATTATTATAGAGTCAGTCGTGCTGAACGCGCGGGTAATAAAGAATTACAATTTTATCACCAATAATAAGAGAATGCTCTGCTCATGAAGCGCCCTGGTTGTTCGGCACTTAATTTATTTATCACCATTTCTGTTTGGCCCCCCGCTTGGATGTACATATTTCCATCATTTAAGTTTTAAGACCCCAAAATAGTCTCAATGAAAAGTTTAAAGGTCATTTACGATATCCACCAACCATAGGAGAAGCCTAGGGACAATTCTGCTTATTCAAGATTGAAGATTGGTATAACGTAATGTGATGTTGCCAAGGCCGTCAATGAGTTCTAGCTAAGCGAGATTATCCTTGCAAATGTTTTTTGTCACTCCATCTTCTTCTCCAATTCACCCCATGAAATATGAACAAAAAACTCAGGGTTGCCATACAATTGCAATTGTCACTACAAATTCAGAACAATGACTTCTTCAGAGACTACAAGCACGGACAGACATTCGTCCTTCTCGCCATGGTATGTAGCAATATCTAGAACCAGTCAGAAGACTCCCAAAATGAAAATTTCGCATCAGCTTACGAGGTAAAGGACAACTACAGTTGCACCTCGCTATGGCGGAACTCAATATGCCGGATCCCTTGCTGTCCCGTATGAAATTTCTTGAGAATTCTATTTTTCTACTGCAAAATCAATTTGCTATCCCGAATTTCTTGGGAATATTTGCTATCCCGTACAAGATTTGGTGAATCTTGGCCATCCGGCATAGCGAGGTGCGACTGTAATAGGATAGGCAGATATAAGCTCACCAAAAACCTTTTTTATCAACTTCAAGCTGGGCGATGTGATCCCAAAACAGCAATCGATGGGCAATGTTTTGAATATTGCGTCTGGATCAATCACTCAGCAGAGATAATGAGGTATTCTCGACTGATATTGGGCCCAACGATCTTCGGCAAGCTTTTGGGAACGTATCGTTTCGAGCTCTTCGAACTCCACAGTCTCCTCTTCCATGGGGTCTGTGGTCAGTTTGCTTTCTTCTTCAGCTACCCCCAGTTTTTATCACAGGCCAAAGCTCTACCCCGTTGGTCCCAACTTCTTGGGATAAACGCGGCGCATCTTCTCTCCCTTTTCATGGGATGATTCGGTGGATGGTAGAGGGAACTAGAAATCACAAGGGGGACAATTCCTGGTACCATCTGCATTTAAAGCCCCGGGGCTCTTCTTGAGAATTATGTTGTCGGTCTGGCGACTAGTGATTAGACTTTCCGAGCACCAGACTATTGAGATTGACATCTCAGGATGGCTCGACGCAGTGGTTGTCGTATGAAGAACCAATTGGTCCATATTAGCGTCACATAACCCACGACGTTCACCAATCTCGATGATGATATTTTCGAGGGCTTTCCCTCCGTTTTGAACAGTTCAGAGCACACGTGTGCTCCTGGCCCACGTATGTGGAGGTATTTCAAGGTATTCAGAAAAGGGGACTCAATTCTCTCCATGGTTCCACCACTTGGATCATTTCTAGTCAAAAGAATACACAGATGTGTATCACTCGGCGTAACCAAGATGTGTTTGGCCGAAAGAAATGGATCTTCGACTTCAACGCTGGTATTGAAAGGGCCAAATGAGTCAACTTTCCAACAGGGTTCCCGCCCCCAACTGGTATTGGCAGTATCCAAAACAGGTTTCCTTCTTAGCTGGTAAATTCGTTAAGATTACTTACTCAGAGCGTCGCCTGATATAATGAGCTTCCTCAATCGAGGATCCTCTCCCAGCGCCCCCAGAATTGCCTTCATAAGGCGAGTAGGTGGTTCAGCCCCGAAATCGAAATCTTGTGTTATCGTTCCTCTTGTGGTTGAGGCCCAATAATCAAGGTCTGGACTAGATTTAAGAAAGGAAGCTCGGGTCGGTTTGCCGGCGCTCCATTGGGGCTGGTTCGTGCATCCTTGCGTGTGGCACGATAGGAAAAATGACTGGGGATTCCAGGGAACATGTTTCGTCTCTTGTATTGGACCTCTAATCCCTTAAACCCGAGGATGGATGCGGATGGACCAAGCATATACCCCAGAGTAATGCGACAAAAAAGCTTTGAAACTCTCAGGAGTGGAAGGGTCAGCTTTTCTTCTTGCCTCAAGGTATCATTGATCAAACTGGAGTCATCATGGTAACCGCGTTCCTCTGTGTCTTGGGGGATGGTCCCAGAACTCTTGATGGCGGCCAGGTTCGGACAGTTACTTTTACGAACTCGGAGAAGACGTAGAATACCAAGTCAATAGGCAGTTGTATGAGTTTGAAAGTTGCAACCTGACCCGTTGTTGGGCAAGCTGTATCTGCAGACTGTTGGTCCATTTTCTCTTTTTCTTTCTTCTTTCTTTCTTTCTTTCTTTCTTTTTTAGGGGGGGGGGGGGGGTTTGATGGGTGGTTGAAGAGCAAGATTGTGTTAAATGTGAAGGACCTGATGTGTTGAATCAAGTCTGAGTAAGAGGACTGGCGTACGATTGGGAGACGCTCTTGATTTGGGGGCAGGAAACCTTATCTAGATAATTGCTCACCAATACACAGCTGTTGCGCTCCGGTTGGCGGACGGTGCGGTTCTCATCTCCAGCTGGCGCGGCCTATACACTTACTATTGTGTATACGAACTGCCTAGTCACACAAAACTTGTCCATGTGTCTGGATTAATGGCGTCCCTAGGCATATATCGCGCGCGGCATATGTACTAAGCTCATTTGGAGTATGGGAATTTAGCGAAATCCATTCGCAGAATCTTTATTCTTGGCTCTTTACGCACTCGCTAATCGTTTATTCCAGGTGGTAAGTAGCCCAATAAGTACTTATGGAATTAAATAACCATGGATGGTAAGCTTATGTTCAACGATACTCTTGTTATTAGTATTGATACATGTAGTTAGCATAGATGTAGCTCTGCCGATCGCGGGCTTGGAAGAAGTGGCTAAAGCCTAACTGTAGCAGGTTTAATTGATCAGATATTTATCTTAAAATTTTCGGAGATATGACGATCAATGGTCAATATTAGTCAGATGTTTGTACGCACTGAACAGCTCAATCACTGATGTTATTAATGTGACTATGCATCTAAACCGGGCCTTAACCTTAACCTGCTTCACTTGGTACGAGTGACATTCCATGATTAAATGACTTCTGACTCAAAATCTGTCAAGGAGATAGGGACAGGACTCGACAGCTGGCAGTTAGTTATGTGATAACACATAGTCAACTCTCCACCTATAACGTAAAATGATAACGGAGAAAATAACTCAAATATTGCAATACATCCCTACGCCTACCTCTTGGCCGGCAACATGACTCCCGAACCAACTAAAACTAGACGAGCCCTCCGGTATCGTGACTCTACGGCGCGAGCGAGATTAACTGCCTTCATCATTTCTGGATTTATATCATGCCAATCTTTTTTCCGTTCACATGTAAATCAGTATAACCCATGCCGTGAAAATTTGGATCATGGCAACATTCCGATTTCCGGTATCTGTTACAACAGAATAGCTGCGCAATGGGTATAATTTCGCAATAGCCGAAAAGATACCCTCAGAGATCAAGACTTATATAGTTCTATCTTGGTCAGGTTATCGGATTGGCGTACGGCAAAACATACCAGAAGTCTTTATAACGCTTTTACCCATTGGAGGACTTCCCGTAGGCTATAGAAGCTGTTCTATTCCTCTTTTTCTTCTATTCGATCAAAAACAAAGTGGTTTCCCGTAGATAAACAAAGATCTTTCTGTTCTATTCGATCACTAGTCCAGTTGTGGAAGGTGCAGTGATTGGATTAGTTGCAACGAGCAATAGAAATCGATCATATAGAAGGAGTCAAACAGATAGAACTCACCCCCTCGAGGGGGGGTCCTAATGATAGACAACTAGTACTGGCTGTGATAGAAACCCCGAATAGGATCTAAATAGCGATAGAACACTTCTATCGCCTACGGGAAGTCCTCCATTATGTTATTTAACGGGATAATATTTACTATGAAAAGAATCACCCTGAAAGCCTATAGGGCAAAACTATCAATTCTCACATATATATAAGTTGTGGGTATCTTTTTTAGTGTCTTCACGAAGAGAAAATCTTCCCTAACTAGTATAAACTTCTCACCAGAGACGATTCACAGATATCATTAATTTTGAACTGCAGTTACGCATATATGCTGCGTGATTTCGAGTATTGAGAACCACTAACTTTTAATAGCTGTCAATACCAACTTGATCGAGTATTTTACCTCACAAATGAACTGTGCCCAAAGTTTTGGTAGCGGGGCTGGGTCTTGCATGATATATATTGTCCTAAAATTAAGTTTAATCTTGGAGATAATCATAAGGCCAGTCACCAGGACCCTCATAAGGGTGGAGAGAATTCAGTCTTATTAGTTCTCAAGACCCGTCGACTCGAGCAACGATTTTGCTGGAAGTTAGAAATGCAGGATTAAAGACAATCTGATTTGTTTAGAGGCATTTTTCCAGGTTCATCATCGATTTGCTGCTTGCCACTAGGTGAACTTTAGGCGGAAGTGGTTTGGTAGAACGCGTACGTACGCTTTGAATCTAGTGTGTTCTGTTGTCGACCGGTCGCCGTCGTAAATAATTGAGTGAAATTGATACTGCTAGATGTGATAGTCTATTAGATTTTATAAGTTATTTAAAAATTAATGGTATTGTGAAGGAGAGAAATTGCCAATATATATCTTCTGTTATTGCTTGTTATAATTGTTGCGGGCAAATGTATGTATAAGGAGAATTGCAGAGATTGTAAACATTCTTAGAACGACATAATATTCTCCTCAATTCCTGGAATGACGGAAGAATAAGGCCCATCTTTGGCACAGATATCACCGGCGTTAATAGAGGTGAGTGATATTCGGTCAAAACCATAAAGCAAGGTCGCAGCGCACATCTCGTAAATCAACACCCCAAAATATAGATAAGATCTATCGGTACATGTAGGTACATGTACCTTATTAGGCTGTGTATCAATTACATACATTTATACTAATGAAGTAACTGAACCGACCCGGCTTTTCCCCAATTAATCGGTCGAATCTAACTAACCCCTCTCTGGTGCATGAGGATCAACTCCTAAAGTACACACAAGGAATAATACCCCTGTATACTACCCTTATCTTCAATTCATTCATGGCTTTAGAGTATCAACACAAAATCATTAAATACAGATGCATACCATGGTTGATTATTTACCCACGGCCACTGTCTCCATGTATCGGAGGTGTCGATTAGTAAATAACTGGCAGACCAGTTCCTCAAAATGTTTAGACGCATCAACACTAGCGATAGAACTTACATGTCGCTACATAGTAAGCCTAATCCGAGTGACAAGTAATGATCATCATTGTCTCTGGGCCGCCCACCACAATTAAACGTTGGTGCAGTGCGTAGGTGCTTACATAATTAAGTGTGCAGTACTAGGAACACCCTTCGAGCGTTGAGACATTGCTCTCCCGTATTCCTGGCGTACTGCTCTCCGCGACGTTACTCACTCCGCTACTCTCTCCGATAAATGGGGTCGTCCCGCCCCGTTCGTGTCACATCGGCTCCACTGTCCAGGGTTTCAAGTTCAATTTCAACTCACCGAGAGCCCTGCCCGCAGCGCCTTTGAAAGACCTTACTTAATAGGTCGATTCGACTCCGCGCAGAGTTATGGAAGCAATTGCAAGTACCAACACCCCCGACTTACAGCGTGCGTTT
Organism: Morchella importuna; assembly: GCF_003444635.1. Taxonomy (NCBI): domain Eukaryota; kingdom Fungi; phylum Ascomycota; class Pezizomycetes; order Pezizales; family Morchellaceae; genus Morchella; species Morchella importuna. The sequence continues at coordinate 148,185 of NW_025763447.1, read as the reverse complement.
GATACTTGCGTACACGACGTGTACGAGGTCTTATAATCCTAAGGACTTCTTACCGCCTGAATGCCTAGGGACCTTTACCTTGAGACGGTAACTCAGTCGAGGGTCTATAAGGAGGTGAGCTTTAGGGGGTAAGGGGGTTCCTGGTAACTGCATTGATGACTCCCGAGACTACAGTACATGGGGTAATGAATATCCCGTCTCCTTATCATAGCGGTAATAACTGTCGCTCACTAGCTTATAAACACTGCATTGCATCTACTCTTCTTTCTAGTTTATGCACTGTTGATGTATCGTGACATATTGTCGCAGGGGCAACCTGGCTACTTGCACTCTAGGTGGTTCATCCCTTGAACTTGCATACGTACTGACCGTAGTAACCAACGCAGCTCTTCGTAAGGAGTCTACATATGCTCCACAAAATAGGTTCTTTTCTAGTGAGATTGGGGGTAGCGGCCAGTTTAACGTGACAAGCTCTTTTTTCATAAAGCTATTACACACTTGGTGAAAGTTTCTACTACATGTAATTCACACAATTCTCGTACAGAGTGTAAGTCAAAATCGGCTATGTGCACTTAAATCTCATATAAACACAACGATATATCGATATATACTCCTTCGGCAGTACAGGCTAAGAGCTTAGGCCAAAAAAGAAAATATGGTTAAGATAACACATATCACGTCCAGCAACTCACCTATCGTGGACACGCATATGTGAAGATAGCAATCTTGGGGGATAAGATTCGACCAATAGGAACATAACTTATTCTTTACTCAGATCGATAGTGTCTATATTCGATTTATTTAGATACCCACAAACCCACAGTACTTACGTCGTCTTGGACCATTTTCGAATAATGCCAAGAAGGTACAATGTGTGCTCAAAATGGAACTGGAAGAGGATATCGATATCAACGGCTACCTTCGCGGTCTGGATCAATTTTTCGGGCTTTGAGGGGATTTACTCTGATAGAGCTACATGTAACTCGTAATCCGTGACTTCAAGGTATCTACGATGAAGTATCTTATTAGAGGCCAAAAAAATGACCGAGAGTTATATAATTATGTAACTATAGAGGATGATTCCAAACCTCAATCCAAGCCACGTCGATTGAATCCTACCTGGCTTTATCCTACCATATAATGAGCTATATGTTGGCCATTACTGGTATCACAACAAAATTAAACCTGGTTGGACCAAAATCTCAGAATGATAGCTGAGCCAGACCACATCCTACACCCCACTCTTGGAGCAGTATCATGGTTTTGACTGCACAGACACCTATCTTTTTCCGGATAGCTTCCTCCCGACACTTCCCCGGATTTTCAAGCCTCCGTTGAGCATACGCGCGTAATTTTCCTAGAGACGTCTGATCTCCGGGGCTGCCCCAATGTTGTAGGATCGATTCATTTGGGGGCGTGCGTTCCAGATATTCATAGATCTACCTACCCTAGCACTTATGGATGCATGTAAGAATGTGGTCTGATGCGTTCGTCTAGAACCAGCGCCTCTTTCCATGTAAGTAACCCAGTGAAGTCATTGCGTTAAACGCATATCCGCTGAACTCAGTATCAGTAATATAAATTAAGTTCACTCCCGACACCGGTGCCGGTCTATCCACCGCAAGCCAAGCAAGTAATTGGCTGCAGCCGGCTCTTTGTCGCTTGGGGATAGACCTGCAGAGCCTATCATTGTGGTTGATACCAAGGTGATCTTTCAATGGGGATTTCTTCCTGCGGCTCTAAGTGGGTGGAAAAGATTAACTTAGGCTAGTTCAATTGCTGCGTGCTTGTGGTTATACAGACCCCAGAGTCCGGTTGAATGGTATGTGGATATTATATTTGCCTAGGAGGGTTCCTTCTTCTTCGTCTCAAGCCTTATTATCATGCTGTGTAATGACGAGGGTTTGGGGGTGCAGTTGTATAGAGGCGTAGTGGATGCGATATAAGATGGACGATCAAAAGATGGCTCGGGGTACTTACCACCGGGGGACTGCAACGGTGCGACGTTGCAGCGGTAGACTACAGGTACATCTAGGGTTCCTCTACGAGTCAGAGCGTACCTAATTGGTCAATAATGAGAGGCACATATATATTGATGCACAGTAATCCAGGTCGGATGCGGGGTAGCTAGTGTTCTAAGCTACTAACCTACAAACATGCTACGGGGAGTCTTCGGAATAGTGATGAAACGCCATGCAAAAAGCCTAGGCTCTCCTAGAAGAGTGTGGGGTTACAAGGGCCAGGGTCCTGCGGGTACGCTATCTACCGTCCAACAACCCTTGTCTGGTGTTTATGCACCCCACATTCTCGCTTCAACGGTGAATGCCTTGATCTAGTACTGAATTAAACAGAAACTACACTTGTAAAGTTGCGGAAACCATACTAAATCAAGGTATGCCGACCCTCCGCGCGTATCAATTGAGTACTGTGGAGAGAAGAACTAGTACCATGTCTAACCGCTCGTTCGCCACTTGCAAGCTACGTATGCAAACAATCGATGTTGTACTCGACTATCATGAATTTCAACTCAACATTCTACAGTATACGAAAATATCAAGCCCACAACTACATGTAGTTTCAATACAGCTTGTGGGTTTACAAGGCAGATCAATCGGTAAAATTCATTGCATGATCATACCTCAGATAATTCCTAGGATACAGTTATCCGGAAAGAAGGTCGATTGAAATTAAATCATGGGACTCAGCTGAGACACTAGTACTTGGTTAGCTCTTTTGCTCGGGGAAGACCATGCACATCTTCTCGTATTATTCTTCGGCTTCGGCTCTAAGATGTTGCGGGGCTGATCCTTTCTTGTTCGACGTGGCTTATGCGGTGAGTAGGGGGAAGAGAGAGCCTTATTTAAGAAGCCCGAATTCCCACGATATTCATAATCATCAAGCAGCTCTGACTTGGGCAGACAGACTCATACTCATTACAATTATAAATTGAACAATCCAAAATGACGATCCCAGACGAAGTCGATATCATAGTTGCCGGAGGTAGTACAATTCTCACCATTTTCATGGTAATGTCTATCATAGCACCTCTAACTCGAGATCTATCATAGGTGGCTCTACCGGTTGCGTTATTGCCGGAAGGCTTGCCAACCTCGACCCAAAGCTCACTGTCCTTCTCATTGAAGGTGGTGAGAATAATCTCAACAACCCATGGGTCTACCGCCCTGGTATCTACCCCCGTAACATGAAACTCGACTCGAGAACAGCCTCGTTCTACCACTCGAGAGCAAGTGAGCATCTCAATGGCCGCAAGGCAATTGTTCCCTGTGCCCATGTCTTGGGAGGGGGATCTTCAATCAATTTCATGGTTTGTTAACCTGTGTCATATATCCTTTTGAAAGATTGTCGTACTAATAGTAATTACTTTGTTGCTAGATGTATACGAGAGCTTCTGCTAGTGATTATGACGATTTCCAGGCGGAGGGATGGACCACAAAGGATTTGTTACCGGTGATGAAGAAGGTAGGATATTATATACTCATAAATTAGAACCATTTCTAATACTATATGCACTAGTTTGAAACCTATCAACGATCCAGCAATAACCGTGATGTTCACGGTTTTGACGGTCCAATCAAGGTTTCATTCGGCAACTACACGTACCCAATGACCCAAGATTTCCTCCGGGCTGCTGAATCGCAGGGTATTCCAATCACCGACGACCTCCAAGACCTTGATACCGCCCACGGGGCAGAGCACTGGTTGAAATGGATCAATCGTGATACCGGCCGCCGCAGTGACTCGGCCCACGCTTATATCCACAGCACCATGCGAAACCAGGGAAACCTCTTTCTCCAATGCAACACAAAGATCGACAAGGTCATCTTTGAGGGAAATAGGGCAGTCGGTGTTCAAACACTCCCGACAAAACCACTTTCGCCAAGTCAGGTGGGTGAAAAGAGAATCTTTAGGGCAAGGAAGCAGATTGTTATCAGTTGTGGAACTATGAGCACCCCATTGGTTTTGCAGCGCAGTGGCATTGGTATGTACTATGTCCTGTTACTTATAAAGGAGCCAAGGCTAATTCTGTGGTATAGGTAACCCGGAGAAGTTGAAGAGAGTTGGTGTTAAGCCATTCATCAATCTTCCAGGAGTTGGAATGAACTTCCAGGTATGATATGAACCCAAAACCCATCTCACTCAATACTAATATATAAAATTCAGGACCATTACCTCACTTTTTCCGTATACCGTGCCAAACCCGATACAGAAACCTTCGATGACTTCCTCCGTGGTGACCCCAAGGTCCAGAAGGAAATTTTCGACCAGTGGAACCTGAACGGTACCGGTCCGCTTGCAACAAACGGAATTGATGCGGGAGTAAAGATCCGACCCACGGAAAAGGAGCTTCAGGAGATGGGTCCAGAGTTCAGACAGGGCTGGGACTCATACTTCAAGAACAAACCTGACAAGCCAGTCATGCACTATTCTTTGATTTCTGGGTACGAAATTATTCTAGGCCATCGACATTAATGAAATTGATCTAACATCGCTGGAATATAGATTCTTCGGAGACCACATGCTCCTCCCTCCCGGGAAGTTCTTCAGCATGTTCCACTTCCTTGAGTATCCATTCAGCCGCGGATCAACCCATATCGTCTCCCCCAACCCCTATGAAGCGCCAGACTTCGATGCTGGGTTCATGAATGACGCGCGTGATATGGCACCCATGGTCTGGGCGTATAAGAAGTCCCGAGAGACCGCACGAAGAATGGACTGCTTTGCGGGTGAGGTCATGTCTATGCACCCACATTTTGCCTACGATTCACCAGCGAGGTGTTTTGAGATGGATCTCGAGACAACTAAGGCGTATGCCGGGCCGAACCATCTTTCGGCAGGTATTCAGCACGGAAGTTGGGCTAGGCCGTTGGAGAAGTATGGATATCTTCGCTTCCTCATGACCTGGTTGTGCCACTTTACTGACAGCTTATACAGGGGCAAGCCAGCTCAAGCAAACTTTGTCACCTCCAATCAGACAAGTGTTCGTGAGGATATTGTATACAGTAAGGAGGATGATGAGGTATGGAAATCTCTTGCAACTCTGGGGGATGACCTTACTAACACCATAAAAGGCAATTGCAGACTGGGTTAGACATCATGTAGAGACTACCTGGCACAGTCTGGGTACATGCTCTGTACGTATATTATCTCCCTTGACACCCCACAATTGGGCTTGACTAACATGAAACCAGATGGCACCTCGCGAAGGAAACTCAATTGTCAAGCACGGTGTCGTCGACCCCCGCTTGAATGTCTGGGGGACCAAGGGACTCAAGTGCGCCGATCTTTCCATCTGCCCTGATAACGTTGGCTGCAATACATACTCTACCGCACTCACCATCGGTGAGAAGGCAGCTATCCTTGTTGCTGAGGACCTTGGATACTCTGGTGATGCGTTGAAGATGCCAGTCCCCGTTTTGCACTTGGGAACATATGAGAAGACCGGGCTGGCACGCCTTTGAGGTTACAACCAAAACTTGTGAATTAACTGGGCGCTTGGGATTCTTTAACCTATTTGGGTGCTACTTTTGACTTTTGACTTTATTTTGTTTGAATATTTTCAGTTCATGTATATAATTCATAATGAGCGCTTTCTCTTTGACAGCGTGGAAGATGAGTGCTGGATCGATACAAGACAGCTCGTGCCTAGCCTTTTCATTATGAACCTTTACTGATCCTATTTGAAACCGAGCTTTAAGAGCATTAACGAGAGATACTTACGGTACTCAAAGCCGTTATATATTACTAATAGAGCCCTTTTGAGTACCCTTATTATTTTAATTGCACTTGCAACACGTACAAGTAAAGGTGTAGAATACCCCTGCGATTGACTAGAAGCATGATCATAATCACAGAAAATCACTCGTCTATCGCCCACAGCCGAACTGATAGATACACTAGCCCTCTTCAACTCTCAACGCTTAATATAACTCTCCCCTCGACCACACATGACCATCCGGCCTAGGAACTCTTTTTAGTTCCAAGTGCGACAACTCTCACCTACATATCTTTTCTCTTTCTCAACTGTTTATACTTCCCAATGCGTATGCCTGGCATCGGCTCCATTGACGTACCGGCCGAAGCTTATGTCAGTCTTCAGCTGCCCCTTAAAAGCTGATGATAATTTCACACATCTCCATATTGGATGCTTCCTATCCGGTCAGGGAGGAAATTCTCCAGGCTGGGAAGGTAGATACAGCACGAAGCGCACCCAAATACAAGTCGGTTTTTTTTTACTGCACTACCACAGACCAATGACATCGATGGCCTATGAATACCAAGAGGTCTAAATAATTCCGCAACTATATCCAAAAAAAAAAAATTCCCTATTTCATAACTCATAACTCAAATCTCTCCGTCTGCTCCGGAATCTTAAATCCCCCCTTCACTAATTTTGTGAAAACTCCCATTGGATCATACTCCTTCTGCAACTTCGTTAGATCCTTAACACTCTCCTTACCATACGAAGCGATGGGGTCTTGATCTTTCGAAGCGTAGTTCAAGTATCTACAAGCCAATCACGTCAGCTCTGATTCTTCTTGTTTATCACAATTCCGTCTAACTTACTGGAATGGGTGAAGGGAGTCTCTGCGCTTGGCTGCGCGGCTTGACTTGGTAATCATATCATTGCAGATACTCGCAACTCTACTGTCAAATTTGGCATCGGTCCAGGCGTTGAACCAAAAAACATCTGAGCCGGCCAAGAACTTGTCAATATATGCCCAAAATTCACAGTTGGCTTGACTGGAATGAAGACTGGAACTGGAATGAAATCTTACGCATTAGATTCTTATCATCTGGTTTAAACCCCATAGAGTTCCCCCCTTTCGTAAATCCAGCTGCAATAGCGGTATCCGGGATAGGCACGAATCCAGAAACGGCAGAGACTAAGTAGGGTTTCAGGAGCTCCAAAGATTCTCTCCAGATTGTATGAAGTTCTGCCATCAGCTCCTCTTCCTTGGCAACGACAGTTATCGACGAGAGAAACTGCCTAGCTCCTCCCTCGGGGTATCCCACCGCATCAGCAACCTGCGAAGTATTCTGCATACTCCCAGTATTCAAAACCATCGGGATATCCGAAAATCGCCTCAGAGCCTCAGGGGGGTTATCATTGTCTACATGGCCATTGTAGTATGCAATGACTGCCGGCGAGACAGTGCCTGCGTCTTTTGTCCATGCAAAAGTTGAGATCAGGTGTGACTTGACGTCCGCAGAGGCTCCTGTGGTGGCATAATTAAAGGCTTCTGAAAGGATTTGGGGCGCTTTATCTTCATTGTAGATGTACATCCCGCCATAAACCTTTGAGTTATGAGGATAGGTATATAAGTCGAAGTTCGTAATAATTCCGAAGTTGCTTGGCCCAGCACCTTTCAGGCCCTTGAATAGTTCTGGATGGGATTCGGCATTTGCATGGAGGATATCGCCAGCTGCGGTTACGATCTGACGAATGTTGTTAGTACCAATGATTAAGGGTTCAGGTCCAAACATACTTCGAAGTTCTTGACATTATCGCAGGCAAATCCGTGCTCAGAGGTTAGCCACGTCAGCCCTCCTATTTTCATTCATTAACAACTGAAACCTCGTGGATATTAAAGAACCTCGGCTTACCTCCCAATGTCAACCCCGAAACCCCAACGCCAGACAGTCTACCTCCGGCAACCGTCAAATCATGATCTTCCAGCCGCCTATATACTTCTCCCCAGCGGTTTCCTGCACCAACCCTTGCATAGCCATCTTTTACAACGGCATCTCTGAAATTACCCAAAGAGATAAGTACACCGTCGTTAGTACTGGCCCAACCAGGAATACTTGAATGGCCACCTCCGCGAACTGCGAAGATACAGGAGTCTTGTACAAGAATCTTCATGGCAGTAGCTAGGTCATCTGTTGATTTCGGTGCCAAAACACATGTTGGTGATAGGTTGGCTTGGACAGCTGCGAAATATATTCAGTCAGAATTAAACCAGAGATACCTATAGCCATTGTGATTCATACCCCAAAATGTGTTCTGAACAGTGTATTCGTTTGAAGAACGGGAGTATATGGCATCTCCGAGGGCATCCTCGAGAATATTGCACTGGATTATTATTATGGTTAGTGCCAAACTTCAGGGGTTTCTTTAGAGTTTCTCACACAATATGAGCTGTGTCCTACAAAGCCGCTACCATATGCGGCGGGTATAATATTAAACAGCAATGCCTGTGCCCAGATAGGGCCTTTAAAATATTGAACCATCTTTGCTCGAAAGAGTATTTTGAGAGTGCGATGAGTCTACTTTAAAAACGTGGGGTGCTCCCCAAGAGCTCATTATATAGAGCGAGTGGGGCGTGCCATCTCTGATTTAAGAATTACTGATAGGCCGGCGCTGACCATCTCTATGGACGGAAAGGTCTAGATCCTCCATCAATATGCTGCCGGTGCGCCGGGCATGTGGAGTAGGAGTCCGTAGGACCAGGGTAATTGTATTCTCGAGTCATAAAGTAGATCTGTATCAGGCAAAAAGAATTTAGTTCAGATAAGGGAGACATTTGTGACCGTTTGAGTCTATTGCAGTATACGTAGTCTTAAAAGCAATGCAGATCGAAAACAACACGTATTTCTAAGCACTCGTTCTTAGACACAATCTACACGTACTCTATCAAGAAATATTTCTGATATCCAACTAATCATAATACAAAATTATGAAGCGGGCGCATTATAAACTTTAAGTTGAGCTATGTACATGTAGTTGATTGACTTCCCAAAAAGTGTATTTTTGAAGTTCGTGACCCAAGGAATACGTACGCCACCTAACCCTATGGGTTCCGAAGAAAGCTGTTATATCAGTAAATCGACGGCACAGCTTAGCTTTGCATAATTCCACTTGTATGAATGTAGGTACATGCAGAGACAGTGAGGGGTGCTCCAAATCTAGATCCCCACCTGTGAGGGAGCCCAGCTCTTAAAACTACGAGCAGATCTACAACCAACCAAACACCAAGTTAACAAACTAGAAAGCTTCCGAGGCGCTGCATGTTTGATAAGAGGCTACATTGTGAGAGCTCGTGAGGTTACCATCGGTGCATCAGATCATGCATTGCTGCAGCTGCATAACCAACTGGCTAATAGTAACTAGAAACGAAAGTACTCAATTGAAATTCCAGAAAAAGAGCAGCTACATAGGTCATGTGGGTTTAACGTCCGTAAGCTGACCATGAGACACTAGAGCTGCACTGCGCTGAATTAGCAAAACCCTGGAGGATTACATAAGGTTCACTGACTAGTTTAAACACCTACACACATAATTAAAATATGATCTGACCAACTGCAAAGTAACCTCATGAGCTCTGGCTCGAGACTAGAGTTAGGGGATTATAAGTTGCAAATACATGTATGTACTCGGGACTACTTCCTTATAAAGAAGCATAAATAAAGGGTGTCGGTTGGCCCATAATGGACGCCTTCCCGTAAGCTATGGGAGTGTTTTATTGCAATAGAGGATGGTTTTCGAATAGGCCAGGTTCCCGTAAGCATACGGTGATTGATATAGATTCCTAAAAATCCAGTGGGTGCCTAATACAAATCGGGACTATTTCCCACGCTAGCAAGGATAGAAAATGGGTAGAGTTCATGAATCAAATAGAAACACATAGACACCCTTTTCTATTCGTTTAAACACCAAATTTGATCTATCCGGCGATAGAACGCCCGCTATCTTACGGGAAAGCGTCCAATAAGTGCCCAAAAAACTACATCTATCACAAGTTACTAATTTTCTGAACTCCTGAAGCTAGCTTTGATTGGTCGAGAGCGAGAGGGATAAGTTTATTTAGTCTTGCCCTGATTGGAGGAACACTAATCCTAAAGTGCAAGTAAAGAATACCTCAGTCTCCCTCCGCTATAACCAACCTGCACATCCCAAAATTTCTCGTTCGATACAGCAGATTATTCGGTACAGCAGATAAAATTCTATCATTTTTTATGTGAAATTGAAATTCGGATCACCAAAATTCGTTCGTAATAGCAGATTTGTGGCTTTATTGGCATTCGGTATGCGGAGGTAGACTGTATATACTACACTGGTGAGGCTGTATTTCAGCTACATTTTTTACAGGTCCTCAAACAATTATATGTAGTACCACCTCTGAATTACTCCAGCCTATATCTACAGAACAACCTGCCAGAAAAAACTCCCCTTGTAAATCGGAACCAGACAATCCTACATTCCTCCCTTGAATAAAAAAAAAGAAAAGAAAAGCTATTCCCATTCCCAAGAAAGTGAGCTCTCAAACCAAAAGAAAAAGAAAAGAGAAAGTAAAAGAACAAATGCTATGCTAAAATGATGATATTGTAAAAGTGAAAAGTGACGTGACTACGAAAGAAAGACCAACACCTCGAAGATTTGTAATCTCTGCAAATACTAAAAACCTGCCATCGACTCGTAAAATTTCCTTTATGCCCCGCTTAATACAAAGTAAAAATAGATATAAAAACAAACGCTCTGCAGCAACAGTATGAATAAACTCGCCCATTACCCAACGGATTACCCCTAGTCTCTTGACTTAAGAAAACGTGAAACATTAAACACTATCACCTATAAAATCCAATTTCCCGCGGACCTTGATAAGAATCCCGTGGTTGCGGTTGCGGTGGCGTGTTCGAATAATGCGGTGGTGGCTGCTGTTGCTGTTGCTGCAACTGATGTTGATGTCCCAACGACCCTTGATGCTGCTGGGGGTGCTGTTGGGGAGGAGGCTGATGTGAGTGATGCGGATGTGGATGCGGATGCGGATGCGGATGTGGATGTGGATGCGGATGCGGATGCGGATGCGGATGCTGCGGCTGCGGCTGCTGTTGCTGTTGCTGTTGCTGTTGTTGCTGTTGTTGCTGGTGGTGGTGGTGCTGCTGCTGCTGCTGTTGCTGCTGCTGCTGCTGCTGCTGTTGCTGTTGCCCATGAGGATGATGTTGATGATGCGACGAAGTGGTGATCGGCGGCGGAGCGTATGGACCACCTCCGCCCCGTGAGTATGACGAAGGGGAGAACGTAGCTGGCCTCTGTGGCGGTTGGCTTACATAGTGACCACGATACATAGGTGTTTGTGGTTGCTGTTGGTGTGACAACGATTGTCTATGTCCTGCTTGAGAGTATACTTGCTGGGGTGCCGGCTCGTTCGAAGGAATAGAAGGGTATGAACTAGACTCGCGTAAAGAGCTAGACTCACGCACAGACGCGTATTGGCTGAGCTCTCTATCTCTGGGCGGAGGTGGTGGTGGCGGCGGAGGAGGATTGTAAGGACTTTCACGAATCGGAGGTGTTGAGTACGGTGATACTCGAGGGATTGAGTGATTCTGCGGTCTGGGCTGACTCGGTATCCCGATACTGTGATTTCCTCCTCCTCCCGGCATCATTGGCAGCAGCTGTGCCGCCGGCGGCTGGCGACTATCACGGAGCTGCTCATACCTCATCTCTTGCCTTGGCTGCTCTCTATGCTGTGTATGCAAAGGCTGCGGTTGCGGCTGCGGCTGTGGATGTTGCGGCTGAGAATTCTGAGGCTGAGAGTGTTGATGCTGTTGAGGCAGATATTGTGGCGCATGTTGGGGCTGCGGGTGCTGAAGCTGCGAGTGTTGTTGCTGCTGCTGTTGATGATGATCTTGCTGCTGCTGGGGAGTTTGCGGCCTTGTTTGCGACCTAGGTTGCTGGGCAAAGTATGTTGACCCACTCTGTGACCGTGACTGCGGCGGCTCCTCTTTCGGGTTAAGCAACGAGTCGATACTTGTCAGCCGTTTTGATGATGGACCTGGAGGCGGAGGAGTAGGATTTGTCGGCGGTTGATGCGTTTGAGGACGTGAAGGTTGGTGCTGAGGGGGCCCAGACAAAGGTGGTTGATATCCGGCGGAAAGTTGGTGGATTGTCGAGGGTGCTGACGTTGGGCGAGGGACAGAAGCCTGTAGCTGTGGATGTGGAGTGTGTGCTTGCCTTTGTTCCATCACAGGAGGGTTTTGATGCCTCTGTTCCACACCAGGAGGTTCACGTCGTCTTTGCTCCATGATGGTATGATTATGATGTCTTTGTTCCATAGCAGAAGGATTCTGGCGCCTGTGATCCATGGGGGCATTCTGATGTCTGTGCTCCATAGTCGGTGGGTTTTGATGCCTCTGTTCCACAACAGGAGGGTTGTGTTGTCTTTGCTCTAAAACAGCAGCATTCTGATGTCTCTGCTCCATAGCCGAGGGATTTTGATGCCTATGATCAACTGTTGGCCCAGTGATGGGTGAATGAATAGATCTCTGGTGGGGATGGGGCTGGGGCGCGGTGATAAAGGGCGGCTGCGACGACAAAGAGGACGGCTGGGAATGCGTTCGCTGATGATGATGCGAACTCGGAAAATATCCATGCTGCTGCTGATGTTGAGACTGTATCTGCTGCTGCTGGGCTTGTCCCTGGATTTTCTGCTGAATGACCGGGTTCTGCTGCGATAAAGACCTCACATGTCCGTGAGAGTGCGGTGCTGTGGGGTGCTGAGGAGTGACCGGAGGAGTTTGGTGTGATCGTTCTTGATATCTACCCGCAGGTGGTGGCGGCGCCCTTTCTTGAACTCTTTCCTGGGGTCTCTCCGTCATCCTATCAACTATCCGCTCCTGCATCGGCATGTGCTGTTCGGGCATCCTTTCCTGTAAATTTCTATCGTGGGACCCCCCGATCGGCCCCCCTACATACATTTCACGCCTTTCTTGTGCTCTCTCCGGCAACCTCTCCTGGGGCCTCTCCGTCATCCTATCAACCATCCGCTCCTGCGTCGACATGCGCTGTTCAGGCATCCTTTCAATCCTTTCAACCGGTACCCTTTCAACTATCCGCTCTTGCATCGGCATGTGCTGTTCGGGCATCCTTTCCTGTAAATTCCTATCGTGGGACCCCCCGATTGGCCTCTCTACATACGACTCACGCCTTTCTTGTGCTCTCTCCGGTAGCCTCTCCTGGGGCCTCTCAAGCGGCATCTCGTGTGTCCGCTCCTGCAGTGGCGGAATACGTTCGGACCTCTGCGCAGGTATTCTTTCAGCAATGGGCCGATCAGGGTTTCTCTCCTGTATGTGCCTATCAGGTGGTCTTTCAATAGCTCTCTCCGCAAAATCACGCCCTCCCCGAGCTCTCTCCTGCGGCCTTTCCGGTGCTCTCTCGATTAGCGTCTCTTGTGTTTTCGGATGAGGCCCGTCTGAAAATTTCTCCGCCATTCTCTCCTGCTGTACTCTTTCCGGGAGTCTCTCATGCACCCTACTAGCGTTTGGCCTCTCTTGAAATCTTTCGGGCCTTTCTTGCGGCCTCTCAATTGACATTTCAACTTGCCTGCTCATCGGATTTTCCATCCGAACTGAGACTGGCACAGGTACAGGTCGCTGCTGGATGGAAGGATGGGGAGGGTTAGATGCAGAGTGAGGCCGTCTAATAGGCGTCTCCACCGGTTTCATGGATTGAGGTGTGGCTGGTTGCGAGTGTAGCTGCGGCGGCGCGATTGGTTGCATTATCGGTTGTTGAGCCCTGACCACAACTTCTTCCTTGATGGCAACAGGCGTTTGAGATGGGGCAGCAGGTCCTTGTACCGGGGCAGCAGGCTGCACCTGCACCTGCACCTGCACTGGCATCTGGATCGGCATCTGGATCGGTATAGGTGTAGGAGTACTAGGAAGCGAAGACATAGTAGATGGCCCTGGTGTCCCCGTTGAGCCTGGTGGTGGCGGCGTCGCTGAGGGATCCGCATTTGATATTATCATTCTCGGCGTCGAAACCGTCGTCTCGTATCGCTTCTTTGGTAATGCAGCCGGTGGGGGAGGATCTGGCATTACCTCCCCAGCCTTGATTTTACGGTCTGCGCTCTCGGCGATTTCCTTATACTCGCTTTTACCATTCTCGACTTGCCTAGTATAGAAATTTCGCACCTATGCGTGGATAATTAGTAGTTTCATCATTGAGAGAGGTACATATGAGGGATTTCAAGAGTTTGGCTCACCATCACAGTCGTTTTCGACGCTAGTCTTAGACTAATCTGAGGCCAATTCGTGCCAAAGGACGCCAATAAATGAGGGAAATCACTTTGTTCCGGCACGCTCCAATAACTCGAGGTTTGCGCAATTGGTTTCTCCGCTCGGTCACCCTTATCTTTTTTCGGGGTTGGTGTAGTCGGTAAAGGTATGGGAGGCGTTGTGGGAAGAGTAGGAGGCTGTTGAAGAGGTGTAGGTGGTTGCTCAGCCAATTGGTCCTGGTTAGGCTGTTGGGTGATTAAAGGATTATTGTCTTCTATAATCATAGGCTCTGGTAATATCTCGAGGGCCATTCCCATCCCGGTCAGTGCGGAGACAGCATCAGACTCCCTCTCTCGAAGATCCTCCTTCTTCTTCTCTTCCTTCTTCTCGACTTTTTCAGGAACGGGGGCCAAAACGGGTTGGATAGGAGCGGGTATTGCGGGCTGAACAGGTGGATTAGCTGGTGCCTTGACTCTCTTCTGTTTCTCTCGCCCTGCGTTGTTACCACCTCTGGCCCGTTTTGTGCCTCTCTCAGTTTTCTCCCCATCATCATCGCCGCCCTTCGATTCTCTACCACCTCTCTTGCCGTTCGTACCCAATAACTCTAGGTCAAGATTATTATTGTTGTTGTTATTCGCGTCGGCACCAAAAACTGGTGCAGCAGCCCGTTTTGGTCTTCCTGTCTCGGTCATTGCGGCGGGGGTAACGTCTTCTGAATCAGCACCTTCATCTTCTTCACCAACTCCGCTTCTCCGGCCAAGGTCTGCAATTAAAGCGCTTTGCCTCGTTCTCTGACTACTCGCCGCCTTTCTCCTCCCTTTCGTCCTCCCTCTCTTACCGGGTCCTCTGACAAGCTCTTTGTAAATGCATGTTTTCTTGGTCATGTAATAGTGGAGTATACACGCCTTGAAGTCCCGGCCTTCTATTTCTTGGGCAATCTTACCCCATTGTTTGGGAAACATCGTATATCTTTCACAAAAGAGCTTGTGCTCGCTATCAGACCAGTCATCAGCCGGGACATCGTACCTGAATGCCATCAATATTTCATCATCAGTTCTCAGAAGTCTGTTTGTGTCTTTGAAGATCAAAAGCTCCGTGGGATCCATAATCATATCTGGAACGACAGCTTCCCGTGCGTTTTGGTCCTTTGATCTAGTGTCAGCGGATTTTTGTTGCTCCTCTTCGGCTAGACCCTTGAGAACCTGTTGCATCTCAGCTTCACTCCTGACTACATCTGATGGAGCACTTCTCCCCGCTCGCCTTCCAACCGTCTCCGGAGCCACAGTTCCCGTGAGCACAGGCGATACTCCAATCTCTGCTGGCTCGGAGGTACCCTTTTTCTTCCGGATAGATTCCTTGTCCATTTCACGGCACTCGCTGTACCATGTTTCGAATAAGTCTTTGAACTTGCGTTTTAACTTGGTTTCCTTCTCGTAAGAAGTCTTTCTTTCTTCGGAGATGTGAGCGATGATTAGGTCCCTAATACTTTCGTGATGTTCAATATTTTCCTGATAAAAGTCATACTCTGATGGCTTCATCTGGGGGCCAGGGCGGTAGAAAGGCAGATCAGGGTGCAGTAGATGCCTCGCATTATTCTGAAGTGACTCATCGGACTCGGTTTCGATTGAAGCTACCGAAGTTGGCGAATTAGAGGCTGAAGGCGTTCGAGGCGGTGAAATAGATGGCGTTCGCAACGCACTCTCCGAGTGGTCAAACTCTATCTCGTGTTGGTTTTGCTGTTTCTGCTGCTGGTGAAGCTGCTGTTGTAACTGCAATTCAACTCTCTCTTCCTGTTGCCGCTCTTTCTGTTCGTTCTGCTCCTCTTGCTGTTGCTGTTGCTGTTGCTGTTGCTGCTTCTGTTCAAGAAACTCAAGCTTCTCTTGCATATCGTGGTCTTCCTCCATTGACTGTTCTGGGTTTTCCGGCTCCGGTTTATCTAATTCCATCTCGGCCATTTGCTCAACGGGTGTCTTTATCTCTGGTTCCATGGTTCTAGGAGATCTTTCAGCTTCTGTCTTTGCAGCATGTTCAATCTCCTTATCTATTCGGGCAATCTCAGCAGCATGATGAGCCTTCTTTTTCCCGAGCTCAGTGACCTTTTTCTCAAGAGCCTCAATATCCTTGTCAATCTCAGTAATTTTGAATATCACGTCTTCCTGGGTCAACACCAAATCGTCCTCCTCATCTTCGGGGTCCTCCTCAATTTTTATTATCGGGGTCTGTGGAGGCGGCGGCGGCGGCGGTTTCTCCGGAGTTGGTTCTCTTTTTTCTGGCACGGATTTCGGGGCTTCGGGCATTTCCACCTCTCTGTTCTCCTTAATTGGTGTTTCCGGTTTCTTCTCCTCTTTTGGCCTAACATGTGAGTGAGCATCTGCCATTTCTACATCTTCCCTAGCAGCAGGCCTTTCTGCTTCCATGCCAGTTCGAGAATTCCTTCTGCCTCTGCCTATCCCTATATCCCTCATATTGTTCATCATGCCCATATTGCCCCCGCGTCCATTTCTATGCCCCATGAACCCGCCATCGTCAACTTCTCGTTTGACAATTGGACCTCCGAAACTAGAACCTCTATAATTTCGTCCTCCTCGCCAATATGCGACACCTCTAGGGGTTTGCAAAGCCCTTGGCGCGGTAGGTGGTTGAATTACTTTTGTTGGACTATTACTGATGCCTGCGGGGGCTGTGGGCGTGGGCTGTACGGGGCCGACTGTGTTGCCATACCCAGACCCACCGACGGGATTGAGGATATTCCTGAAACCCTGGCCTGATGGTGCTGGGCCCGGCCTAAACGGAACTGATGAGGATGCGCTTGGGGGCCGTTGTGAAGAAGGGTGGGATGGAGTGCTCCAAACCTCACTGGAGGCGTTGGGCCCGGAATCAACATTTACAAATGATGATGGTTGCTCTGGAATATGCTGTGAAACCTGATTGTGAGCCCTATCGCGGTCATCCTCGCCCTTAACAGCGGTCTCAATTTCTCTCATCCTATCCGGGTGCACATGAGCAACATCTGACCTAGTGGGCGCCCCTGCAGTAGTGGGTGTCTTCAAAGGCGTTGATTGCGGCTGCATCTGAGAGTGGAGATGATGTGGCTGTGTCGGAGGAGCATTATTCCACACGTGCTCTACCGATGCCCCCCTTTCTTTTGAACCCCACTTCCTGTCTACTTCCTTACGATTTTCTCGGTCTATACCTGCTCTTGGTCCGGTAGGAGGAAGACCTCTAGGCCCAGTAGGCGGAAGAGCCCTAGGCCCTGATGGGGGCTGCGAGGGCGGTGGAGGTGGTGAGTACGGTTTGGAAGATGTTGCAGAGAGGGGTGTCGTTGCAGTGCCTAGAGTATTCGTTGTGGATGGCGTAGGTACTTTCATCTCCGTTGAAGAAGGTGAATGCAATTTTCCATCTTCTGTTGGCTCCTTTTTGGGTTGTTGGACACGGTCATTACGAGTATCTAGACGGTAGTCTACCTTTCCATTGACATCTCTGTCGGTTTTTTCCTTTTCGTGATCCTTATCCCTGTCACGATACATGGCCATAGGTGGCAACACATTATTACCGCCTCCCATTCCACTAATGGATCTTCGTGGCTGTGGAGGGTTCCACTGTCCGGGTGTAGTAGAGTTGTTACCACTCTGGTAAGGCTGTATTCGATTCTGCGGTTGCTGGGGTGCTGAGTAAGAGCTGGGTCCCGTTGGGCCTGTGGTTGGTTGATAGCCTCCATGGTATGCTGGAACTGACGGCGGTGGGGTGCCAGAGGGTACTGGATTGGGCGCGGAGCTCGAAAACCTAGCTCGTTCAGCTTCACGGTTGCGATTATATCTATACCGAGAGCAGTGTGGAGAAGGCAATCGGGATTAGCCATCCCATTCCTAAGAGAAGACAGGATTTGAATGCAACAAACGGAATGGACGGCTGGATGGCTAGAAGAAAGAAGAGAAAAACTAGGATAGCAAGCCCAGAAAAACGAAATAAAAATTACGTGCAAAACAAAAGAGACAATGGAAAAGGTTGTTATACTCACTCTGCAGCATCCCGCTCTCTTTTTTCGCGTTCCCTCTCTCCACGGCTAGCTCTTTGTTCCAGCGGGCTTGGATCATAAACTTCCCTAGCTCTTTCTACAACCCTAACCTCTCTAAGTTCTCGATCAGCCTTATATGATCTTTCACGCTCTCGATCACGTTCCCTCTCTCTTTCCCTCTCTCTTTCTAGCCTCTCTCTTTCGAATGTAGATCTCCTATCTCCTGTAAACGCGCCCCTATCCGGCCTACTATCTCTGTCCCCTCTTCCACTTGAATAAACTGACACCCCTCTATCCCTCTCTCGAGAGGATGACCTAGCCCTATGCTGAAACGTCTCTCTTTCTCGAGACCTGGGTCTATACCCGCCACGTCCGTAATCTCGTTCTCGCTCTCTGAAACCCGGACCTCCGAACGCTCCACCTCCTCGGGGACCATAATCACTCCCTCCGCCACGGCCATACTCTCGATATTCCCCTTCCCTTTCCCGGCTTCGACCCCTACCGCCTCTTCCAATCCCCCCTTGCTCCCATTCACTTGATCTCCGCCTTCCTCCACGATATATCCTATCACCATCGTTTGATGTTGCATATGTCGAAAAGACCGGTCCCCCTGAAGTGGTTACACCTCCTGATCCAGGCGCCGACACAGGGGATCGACTCTGCCCTGCCGATGGCATTGCGGGGACCCCTCTTCCAAGTGCTGCACGAGGCCCTGGAGGCGGGACCGAACCTCGTGATGAAGGCCCCTGTCCACCCGCTTGAGGGTAGTGATGCCCGTGATGAGGTGACAATCCAGCCGAAGACATGGAAAATGATGATTTATGCGGTGAATGAGCAGGGGCGCCACCATTCCCACCTGTACCACCAGCAATGCCCGATGATGCCAGAATAGGAGGAGGATATAAAGCCTTTGGCCCCTTCGGAACATTATGAGGAAACTCGCGTGCAGGCGCCTCACTTGTGCGTGCTGTGGGTGCTACATAAGCTAGATGAGGATCTCGGCCAAATTGAGGGGTTGATGGAGGAGGTTGGTGAGTTGATACTGAGGGCCTTCGCCCGAATGGTGAGGTAGGGCGTGACCCCGCCGGAGGATCCCGGCGAGAACTCATGTTATACGTTATACGCTGCTATATTGAGATAAAAAAATGATGGTTTGAAAATCCGAGGGTTTCCTTTTATCGATAAGTGGATATTATTGGATTTCCTGATGATGGAGGTATGACGTTGTGGTATTGGTGTCGCACTATAAATTCCTGTGGGGTTGTCGTGGTTTTGTCTCCTGGCGTTGGTGTTGTTAGCTTTAAGGCCCTCAAGATTGAAATTACATGATAATACATACAATATTTTGATTTCTAGCCTGGAAACTCAATTCTGTGGTATAAAACAGATTGCTTATAGAGACCCAATCAAAAACGTTGAAAGATGGTATGAATAAAAACTAAGTTCGAGGACAACAAAGACCGGCGGCGGCGTCCGAGGGCAGCGTTGCAAGAGAGGCTGAAATTCAAGATATAGAAAACGAAGATGTAGAAAAGATGCCCACAATCACTGGGACTACGGATGAGCGAGTGAGTTGGTTGTATCAGTTGATTAGAGTGAGATACACGATGAAACTGGTATATCCTGGTTGTCTGCTGGAGGGGCTCTGTCGTCTGGGTGATTAATCCCTTTCCTTATAACAACCCTTCACGATGTATAGATTGACGCGTTGATGAATAGACCCCTTTCCTTGATATATTCCAGCTCCTATTCCGTCTTGAATAACCCTTTCGTTCTTTTGGCTTTCTTTATCCCTATTTTTCCTTTGCTGTGTTGATGGTTTCCTTGATATAATGATCCCTTCTTCCTCTAATGATGTTGCACAACACGGCTTCAAGAACCCAGATTCTTCAAATGGAGTCGTTTTCCTTCCGTCGTCAGTCGCGTTTTCGCTATATAATTCCCTTCCGCAGACCAGCTCTACACACAGGGGGGGTGGGTGGGAGAGGGGGTGGGCGGAGAAGAATTGAA
The DNA here is from genome assembly GCF_003444635.1 of Morchella importuna. NCBI lineage: Eukaryota > Fungi > Ascomycota > Pezizomycetes > Pezizales > Morchellaceae > Morchella > Morchella importuna. The sequence goes on along the minus strand of NW_025763447.1, from coordinate 128,144 downwards.
GGTTGCAGAAACAGAGGGCAAGTCAGTCAGACGAGAGTTGTACGGCGGCTCCCTCAAAAGGCGAAAGGGCAAGAGAGGTTTCTCGGGAGGTCGCCAAGGAACAGGCCAGACCCAATCAATCTCGCAACCACACCACCGAGCCCCCGGTTACACTCGAATGTCTCACCTAGCACACACCCTTCCCTCTTCTTCAAAAGAAGTGTGTCCTGTTTCCACGCCAGAACTGGGAGGGGAAAGGTAAAAGACCTTGACATGGATGGGGCAGCAGAACGGAGCAGAGAAAAGGGAGCAGACATTAACATTCCCGCCACATACTCTGCCTACCTTAATGCCCGCCCCACAAAGCCCCGCCGCCATACCAGACTTGGGAACGCCCCTGGCTGAAGAATGTTGCGTTTCAGTATTCCGACGTTGATTGGGGCGCCCGAAGAAGGAAATTGAAGGGAAAACAACATTCTCTTAGAAGGAAGTGCCACCGCTTCCTATCATACCTGTACCCATATGGATGACTCGGAGAGCAATATATACAAGGTACATGTAAATACATACGTCCAGCGGCCAACCAGCGGCACTGGATTTTACTCTGTGGTAGCAGCACAAAAATACCTAGAGTATTCTACGTACCACCGGTAGATACACCACACAAACGTAGCCTTCTCACTCCGGGATGCAGCATCACGCAACCGAACATGATGAAACGACCGGCCCCAACCAATCACCACGTCTTACAGTCACTTTCAACAAACGATGAACTGTCATCCCATGGAATATATCAGGAAAATGAGTTCCCACTGAGTCGAGATATTGTTGACAATTACATCTATCCCAAGTGAACAGGAGTACCTACAGGGTTCCTTTATTTCTGCATTTTGCCGCCGGTTCTCTTCTGCAAGCACGCACACACCCACAACTCATCCACCCTTGTTGTTCCCGATCTTGGGAGATTTCTGGACGGTTCGTTTAGAGACTAGCCCGCCTGGTGTCTAAACTGTAATGATATTAGGGTAAGGCTAGCTTTTCTGAGAAAGACACTTTTTGTCTGCCGAATTGAAACTCCAGCCATAACTACACTTTTGGAGTGCTGCACTATTACATGTACTCTATGTATGCCTCGGCATTGATTTCCTGGAACACCTGCTCCCCTACACTCGTATCACCACTCGCAGCGAGGCGTAAGTAACTTATGTAAAGCATGCATGTCCTTTTGGTAGGCAACGCAGACACCGTTTATACTTTTTGAGTACACACGTGTCGTCGTTAGGTCGGGGAACGTTAAGGGGCAGGCCGCAACCTGATTCCATTCCTCGTATTAACGATAGGCGCTACATCCTACAACTGTAGCTATATATTCCATTTCGTGGGAGTCTTGGCTTGCATACGTCGAGAGCAGAAAAACCCAACCATGGTGAGTCTGTATCAAGACCGACGCCCACCAAGAAAGAATGAGGGTCATCTCTATCCTACGCCCGCTTAGACAGTAGGTGTGTATTCAACGGGTCGTCGTTGTCGTCTCAATGCCTAAAATCAAAAACGCCATAACGGGTTCGCGCGCACCACCGAGAACATTATGTGAAACGAGCCGAACCAGCGATGCAGGGTTGTTGGGGAGGGATAAACCTCTGTGCACGGACATGGTGTGTGACATTGGGCAACTTGAGACTTGTCGAAGCGATGATGCCGTGCTAATACTTAGAGCGATTTGTTCGAGAAAACTCCGGATGGAAGTGCTTGTAGAGGAGAGGGGAAGCTACATAACTGCAAAGATTCTTGCCGCCGATACGAAAAGAGGCTGATTTTAGGTCTAAGGAACTTGAACAGATCAGCCACGTGGAATGAGTTCTGCATATGTGCCGACGTACAGAAAGACCTTTAATCTGATAAGATCTTTCAGATACGAGTTATGAATATGCAGGGGTTCAGGTGCTCCGCGACATGGCTTGGCCAAACTATCATGATCCGGGCGGGCCACCGACCTTAACGATACTTAAGTTGAAATTCCAGGCTAATCACCAGCCATCTGGTGAAAGCCGTATATACATGATAACTGCCGTGTTCGACTTAAACTTGCGAGATAACCTCGGCATAAAACCGACACATAATTCTCTTCTTGCATTTGCCGTCTTCTCTACCTATTGATCATTGTGGTTTTTTGGACATTGATACCTTAGAACTCAAGTCTATCGAGATCTGCAGCTTCCGTGACCATGCGAATTGGACGTCAAATCGGTACTGTTGTCAACACTGAGGTCCTGGTCCTGGCCCTTAATTTCTTTTCGCTCACACCTTCAACCGGGTGGTTCCTCTATTTGAAACTTTCCGGTTGCTCCTGTCTTCAAGCACAACCTTCAGGCCCATGCTCATGAAGCGTCCCCAGCTCTATATCTTGGTCTATATTATCCAGAAAGATGCAATTTCGAGACTTTATCTTCATGCTGCAAAAATGAGTCCTTATTTATTATAAGATTGAGTGTGATAATACATATTGAGGTAGTTGACATTAGCATCGGAAAGATTTGTCCTTAGGAAATCCCACAAAGGCACCAAAACGACTAGGACCTCTTCATACGAGTTGCTCTAGCAAAATCGTCCCATAGTCCCTTCCCCCTTCCCCGGTTTACCGGTTGATAAAATAATTATCGCGGTTTAGTACTTCCGTATGGTCATGGCCCTTAAAGCTTTTCGTGTAAACACGGAAATCATTGATGGTTCTCCCTCAACCTGGGCGGTTCCACTATTGGATAGTAGCTTGACAAATCTTTATCGTAAGCCAAATCCGGAGTATCTGATTCAACCTTCACCGTTACTCTCTTGGTCGGCTTTGTTTCGCTTCAATGCTAAATCAGGCCGAACCGCTGGGGTTATCGTAACTAATGGTGGCTGACGGCGAGACTAAACCCAACCGATCACGCCAACTATTACGAAAACAGATATTGACCTCTTTTCGTATTCTACTAATTCTTTTCTAGCCTCGAATGTTGATACGGGTATAGAAGGAAAAGAGATCGAGGGACAGGACCGGGCCGTGGGAAGGGAGTGGCCGTGGTGTTAAATACATAAAATAAAAACGACATCTAGATATTCTAGAGAGGGTAACCACATGCATATACATACATGTACATGTATATATACGTCAATGTACATACATGCGGTGCTACGTACTATCAACCTCTTATATACTCTCTTCTAAGCATAATGTCGACGCCAGTTCAGTTGAGAGGTGCTTGATTCGTTTATGAGCTTATTAACGTGGTCATATCTGGAAGTCCCTCTATGAATGATGATGAGACGCCTGCGAGTATTAAGGAACTCCGATATGATAAGAGCACCCGAAAAACCGAGTGATAGTCTATGGTTAAGGCATAACCTTTTTTTTATATTTTGTTTAGTTCTTTAAGATTGATATACCTTCAGGACACCAAACTAACTTGTAGTCTAGTTAATGTGTGATTGGTCGATCGAGCGGGTTTGATCCTTTACCATATCGACTCAATTATGTCTTCTATATAATTTACAGAATCGATCGAGTCCTAAATTGAAATACCTTAGCTAGTAAGAAAGTCATCTCCTGTTCCTCTAGATTACGTCTAATCAAGCACGCGCACTTGGACGAAGTATATCATCAGCCTAATTTGACTTCAGAAATCGAACAAAATATCCTGTCACGTCATCGATCAGGTCTAGCTCACAGGGATGATTGTTCGAGGCCGTTCAACTGCGTAGCTGCTTGGTCGCACAAATATATTCTTCTCACGATTTGTTACCTAAATAAAAGGGATTCGGTTTAGGGAAGCTACCTCAAACTCTTTAAACCTATGTATGTACTCTATAGTATATGCTGCACCCCCAATCAATGCCCCAAACAACTCAGCATTAGAATCAGTTACTCACACAGCACATCTCATTGTAACGCGTACGTCAAGAAACATCTGATCCTGGGAGCTTTCCAAACTCTATTACGAGGAGCGAGTTGGCCTTCCTGAACTCGAACCCGAACCGGCTTGAGCTTATATCTGCTCTGGCCCATTGACGGAGGTCAATTATCCCCTCCTATGCACATTAATCCTGTATAGAAAGTGATCCTTCACCGGCCTCCTCGACTCCGTTTAAACAAGCTTGTTCTTTCTTACTAGTAGGCCCAAATCCTCGCAGAGCTGGTTCTAAATCCCTGGTACTGCCCTACGCCCATTAAATAATACCAGGTGTTGTAAACCACGAGCAGAGGTTTGTGCACGGATTTAGTACTTTGTTAACTTCCTACCAATAGTTATACACGGTGGTTTAACAAGTTTATTGATCAATACGATCATTCGTCGCAGAAATACGGCTTCGTCCAGCATCATCTATATCTATTTCCAGTAACTTTATTCGGCACCGTCGTCATCACAAATCATGGGTACAAAATATACACGCATTGTGGTTTAATTAAATCGTTTATCATTAATTCATCATCATGTGTCGTTATCATTTCTACTTCTATGATCTACAAAGGAAAGAAAATCTAAGCATGGATGCCAGCAACCAATTTGTCGCCAAGAGGCCCCAAAGAATCCTCAAATTCAGCAAAGGATTTTGCACCCCTGGAATGCATATATGTTAGAAAACCACTAGTGATCAATGGACAGATTGGATGGAAGAATTTACCAATTGCAAGTCTTCGAGGCATCAGCATCCTCCCCTGGGAAGGCAAGATATAGAACATCATGCTGGTTGTGCCCACTGTTTCCTGTCATGGAATCTCCAAAGCAGGCATTTGCTAACGAAATGCTAGCCTCGCCGACCTTATCAGTAGCATTGCTATCCCCCCAAATAGCGTAGAACTAGGATTCAATTAGCATATATATATAACAGTCATAGATTTAAGGAAATATGAAAATACCAATTGACCTCCGCAAATAACCGCTACCAAGCTTAAGGGCTTGATTCCCAGCGACTGAGGGTCGAAGCCGTGGTTTCCCAAGACGACAAAGCTGTGCGTGTTGGAGTCCAAGTCGGAGAGACCGTGCTTCACGACATCGCCTACAAAGCTTGTCATACCCTGGCCGGTTGGGTCATTGGCACACTTTCCATAGCCCTGGTTGGCGCCGTCGCAATCAATATCCATATCGGCGAGGCCACTAGGGGTAGTGATCCACATCACGGTATGGTCTTTATCAACGCAGTAGTTCGATTCACCAGAGTACGCTCCTTGGGAGAAACCTTTGGCGACGGCAACGGGGCATTCGCCGCCTTTGACTTTGTCGTAAAATTCTCGGACATTTGCAGGCACCTCGCGAGCGTGGGTGAGGGTAAAGAGGGCGAAAAGGAGAGTGGTAATGAGAGTGTTGAAAATCATATCGAAGGAGCGAATATGATCTTCGGTCAAGTGAGTGTGATTACTTTGAGAAGTATGGTGAGGTGGAATATTAGATGTAGATAGGCGGTTGAGGTTGGCTAAGTACTAGTGGGTGGTTGCCGCTTGTATGGAGGTTGTGAGAAAGATGATATGGTTGGAAAATACACTAGTTTGTGAAACCCTTTATATGAAGACTGCTTTGAGCTGTTGAATGTCATTTCCTAGAGGTTGGTTCTATACATTTATATATGACAACTTTCTTGGTATTGCCCTAGAGACACAATAAGATTCAATCCCAGAAGCCATATTTGCCGCGTCTTGAATGCGACATTCCTTACCAAAATCTTCATCAGAGGAACAACAAGCGGCAATAAAACTGCAGGAGAAGTTTTAAAAGTGCACTTACAGGCTGAAAAGATATTGCAAAACTAGAGGTCTTTGATATTTGCTTTTCCTCGGGATAAAAAGGGCGTATGTAAAGACCCCAAAATTCTTAAGGGTGTATGTAAACTAAAAAATTGAGCTAGTGGCTTAATCTAAATCCTCATTTTTTTTCATTTGGGATGCATATGTATACATGCGTTTGGCCTACATGCAGTACTCTACTCTTTATTCCTTCTCAAAAGAACATAAAGTTTTGAGACTTCGCCCTGCTTGCAGGAAATCCTGGACTTTCCCACCAATGTTAATAACATGTATATATGCAGAACGGCCCGCTGGTATGACAACGTGGTTTTTAACGGTGCAGCATCGATCATATTGATGCACATTTCTCTTACTCTTCGGTGATTTAGATGAGTTTAAATCGTTATTTTCATGCCCGTCTTTCTACCCATACATGATAATTTAGAACTTCTTAACATTGATAATATCGGAGGGTTCCACGGCAATTGAGAACGACGTGATGATTTTCAGGTACCCGTGGTCGATCGTGCCAGCCGTGTGGTGGTGGTAGGTGGTAGGTGCTGACCGGAAGCTGCCCCGGTGGTAGTATTAGATTTCCTGGGTCAGTCGACACTGTGCACCATAATGATTGGTTAGGTACTTCAAGATCTGAAGATAAGCTGTCGTTGAGACCGGATGGTCAGAACTAAAACCCATGTTACACCTACACCTGCCACGTTTGGTAATGACTGTACCTGGATTAGCAGGGGTCATACGTGGGATTACCAAGATCAGTACCATGGGTTGTTTTTATCCCAGGGAACCCCACTCTTCAGGGGGTCAAACCATGCTCTTGGAATGAAGCCCTCGCGAACATTATCCAATAAACCAACAGAACGTTCATGCAAGGAACTGGGAGCTTCAGGATCGTGGGTTTAGGATGTGTCTTTCTCTTTTGAGCCATTCCATGTCGCAAAAGCTGAAATGCAGTAGGGCAACCTCAAGGGTTGCGTTCCTAATGTCAACAACTGTATATCTATTCAGTCCATTTTTTGCACTTTCTAACCGCACGTTGCATCATAGATCGTCACTCGAAGCCAAGCCTTCCCCTCCATCATCCTAAAAAGGAATTCCCAAAACGCCACGACCTGTACGGCTATGATTCAAACGCATTATACCGTACCCAATGTACCGAGACTTGTACACTTGTCCCTGCTCAGTCCCCAAGACTGAATAAGTTCTACATACCTGCTTTCTAAAGAATCGCATCGCATCATCAGGTTGTTCTGTTGCATGCCAGCTCGGAACAACCCAGCCATTCTCTGTCCGCCGCGCAATCGCTCGCTAAAAAAAATAAAAGGTTAGAGAGGAACACACAAGGTGCGTGCATTAGATAATTTTCGTTTAAGTAATGTACCATGTAGTAGCGGGTGGCCGGTGGAGAAAAACGTCTTGGTTGTAAGCCCAACTTCCCGCAACAGATTCTAGGGCTGAAGCGATCCCGATGTGTACTCGGGGCAGGCATGAAGAACCTGAACATCGTTTTTCTGGTAGCAACCACTTTGACCACTGCTAGTGCGTTTTTATGTTCAGGTTCTTGTTACCTGCCCTGAGTATAGACGAGTGCTGTTCCTGATTTAGCGAGAGTCTCGATCGATACCTCGCTAGAACTTATGTACGCTCGTGAAACAAATTCTTTCTCTTGCGCCTGTTTAGCTGCTGTTATACATGTACGATCCATGAGACAATCATTATCGACGTGTACACCTGGGAATCGTTACTCTCACAGCAATATCAGCAGTTAGTGGTTTTAGTTTGACGAAGATAGTTGTGCTTCAACTTTGTATGGTTCCTGACGGTCCCATATGTTTATCAATGAGCTCCGCGGCCATAGGATGGGGCATGCTCGTATTCCAATATGAGGCTGAACTACAAGTTGGAAGGTTCCGGTATGTATACGTAGGACACTCAATCTGCAAGGTATTACTACATAGTCAGCTCAATGGTGCTAAGTGCATTTCTCGGTAAAAGTCGTCTATCTAGGGCCCCAGCTGAATTTGTTTTTTGACGGACTGGCAAGTCCGTCAGGCCAGGTACGGCCTAGTCATCCAGGAACATAAGGCATCAGTTGCGATCAAAAGATTTTTTCCGCTGGGGCTGCTTAATTAGTACAAAGTATCTTTCGTGAGACAATTCAAGGCGTGGGGGAGGGGTCTAAAAGACAATTATGCTTGCCTTGAAAGTGTCCTTCTGCTTGCCGGTATTGTCGATGTCATTCACAGGGTATTGGTGGACTGGGTCGTGTTGGCGGACAACAACCAGGAGAGACAACCAAGCCTAGGTTTATCTTCTTTCATTGGTCAAAAAAACCCTATCCATTGGTACGGTGTCAACCGTGTCCGTAACAGTCCGTCAATAACTACCCTTACTGTACTCCAGCTGCTTGGAATTTCCGTGGTCGTGTGTGCTATTATTGAACATACATACATCTTGTTGGAGAATGTCTTTCCTATGCTCTCGTGGACTACACCAATACCAGTACAAAATTCACCCCAAAATAATGTTTGGCATTAGGCATTTGAGCTTATGTTAAGTGCAGTCACATACGAGGTGCCCTTCACATACCTATGAATGTGAAGTGGAATGCGAAGAGGAATATGGGGGAAACCATCTTCCAATGTCAAGGTTATTCAATGATGATCTATTACTTACGGGAGTCCGGAAGGGATACCGGGTTCGGTCTGTCCACGAATGCCCGTGAACGGACACCCGGACGCACTTGCAGGCACCTCTAATAATCTTGACGAAAAAGGAATCTCTTCTAATACGCGTCTTATATGACCTACGCGGTCACCAATTAAGAGCTGCAACACCATGTAGGTACATACTTCACATGTCACCTTTTTTTTTCACATTTTTTTTCGCTGTTGATTGTAGCAGAGTAGGTACATACCTTCATGTATACGAGTACTACGCACTCTGTGCTCACTCAGGTAGCCTTAGACAATAATACCGATCAAGGTTCCCGGAGACTTTCTTACACAAAACCCGGGACCCAATCCCTCGGCAAAAGAACAAAAAAAAAAAAAAAAGAAAAAGCCTCTCTCGGCTGTTGTTGACTTCCACCTCATTGACTCCCCATACCGACCGCGAGAAAAAAAAATGAATTCAATGCGCCAAACCCGGATCGAACGGGTGACCTTCAGATAGACTTATGACTGATGTACAGCTTCAGTCTGACGCTCTCCCAACTGAGCTATTAGCGCTTGATGTTACACTGAGAATGTTTGGTCTTTTTGTTATGTTACAACCGGATGTTTCCGCTTGTGCTAGGGTGGTAAACTGCACTAGTAAACGGGGATTAATACTTGGACCCCTCTTACTAACTCTGTTGCGACTACTAGAGGGATTCAGAGTGCGCCGGGGGTGTAAGTATCATTGGACCTCTGAGATGTATTATGCGCACGCTCTACTATTTACAATTCTGTTTAAATATTTCTAGGAGATGTTTTGGGTCTGATCTGCCACTGCCTTGCTTGTGTATAATGATATGACCAAGACTCTAACAAAGCTCAAATCCCGCGATCCTAACTAAATACTTAATGGAAGCCCACTAACATTATCCTACACCTCCCCCAAAAGTTCATATCCAAGGAACAATAGAGAAAAAACAGAAAAAGAAACAAGGGTTAAAAAATAAAATTCCCGAAGCAGCACCACCAGATATCGCCATAACAGAAAAAAAAAAAAAAAAAAGTCGAAAAATCAGAAAAAGGTCCCTTTACACCAGAAACATCACATCATAACAATATCCAACTAACAGATAACACATTTCTCTTTCTGCTCGGCCTCAGTTCCAGGTCCTCCTAGACTTGATCGCCTCCCGGGCTGTTGCGCCGGGCCACTCGGCGATCCCGCATTGTTCGCAATCTCCGACATGAGATTTCTGGCGGCCTCCGCTCTCCTCTGCGCTGGGCTCATGCCACCGCTAGCTTGAATTCCCGCTGGAGCAGTTGTTGCGCCAAAACTCGCTCTTCGGCCTCGGCCTTGACCTGCACCCCATGCTTGCTGCTGTTGAATCTGCTGCTGTTGCTGGTACGCACTCAGCTGGGGCTGGGGCTGGTTTGGATGGCGCTCATATGGCGGCGGCGGCGGGGTAGTCTCTGTTCCATCTACAGGGCGGTGTGTGAACTGCCCCGAGCCTCCAGGGTGCCGTGGGGGTGGTGGAGGAGGGAGACCGCGAGGTTGCCCTCCCATAGACTGCGAGGGCCCATGACGCCGCTGTCGCTGCTCCGCATCTTGTCGACTCCGGTAACGTTCATCCTCCTCCTCCTGGAGTTGCATAGCGAGGGCAAGATCTGCATCGTGGTCTACGATATCCCCGGGGGCGGGTGTATGGGTGTCGGTGACACCGGGGATGGTTTCCCAGCCCTCGTCAGGGTCGAGGAGGGAGCGGACCTCCTGACGTGGTGGTGGTGGTGGCGGCGCGTCGCCGGCCCCGACGGGGCGGAAGTCGCCAGAGAGGAACTCGTTGTTACGACCTTGGACATCTACCATACGCTCCCATACTACCTCTTCATGTCCCGCAAAGCCCATATCTGTCACCAAGCCCATGAGCGCATGAGAGTCCCGTCCTCCAATTACAGTCATAAAGTGGTCGTTCCGGAATAAAATTGCGACATCACCAGTCTTAAGTCCACTCTTGACGACCTCGAGCCCGTGTGCTGTCAGCTGCGTTCTGCTGCGTTCCATCCAATCTCGAATGATACCTGCATCTTCAATGATCTGGTCCTCCCCATCTGCAAGAGTACCGTCCTCGGAAGTGACGCGAGAGATAATCTCCCCTTCGTGGAAGAGGAGGGTTTGAGCTTCTTCGTAGTTACACACAGTCCGTCGCTTCATCGCCGCAAGTACAGGATCAGAGGGGGTTGGGAGCCAGCCATGAACAAGCGGGATCCTGAAAGCACCATATAGCTCCATTTCTCGTGTATTTTCGAAATGCATTGTGTGGGTATTGGTAGGAGTATCCTCAGAGTAGAAACGTGGATTGACGTTCATACCTGTGTGGAGCGTTAACAGGAATGCGAAAAGATCGCCGACATCTGGGAGGCCCGCTGCGCCGCCACGGTCCATGAGCTCTTGGAATACAGCGTCCAGGAGGAGTTCGAGTGAGACTTGTTCCCGAAGCTCAAGGGTCTCCCAGAGAGCTGTTTTAGTCCCCACGGGAGTAGAAAGTATCAGTGCATTTACGAGAGCTAGCAAAGGACATGGGCCATTCGCATTTTGCAGAAGAATTGGGGAGCGACGAAGTGGGGCATTGGGAACAGACGGGTCGGTCCAGGCAATATGTTTGATTTGGTAGATTTCAGTGGTCGTATTTGCGGAAGGGGGTGGCGGCGGTGGTGGCCGTATATTTAAATCTGCCATCGCCTCTACTGGTATAGGCGGCACTGGCCTAGATTGATCCGGTTGAGGTATTGGGGCATCAGCTCTTATAGCGCTATCGCCACCTACAGATGACGGCGCCTTAGGAGGCTTCTGGGGACCTTCTGCGACTCCTGCAAGGCGGCGCTCTTCTTCCCAGAACTCCGCCTGTAGTCGCTCCTCTTTCTCCCTTTCCTGAGCTTCTTCGTTGCGGCGTTGAAGTTCTGCACCAGCTCTAGCACGCCTGTCGAGCTCTTCCTCCCAAGTTTTTGCAACCTCGCCTTCTTCCTCGTCCTCGTTCCAACCACCCATACCGACTGCCGGGTATCCTCTCCTTCCCGGATATGCTCTTGTAGTTGATGCGTCGAAGGAGGATAAATCCATCCCTGGATCGAAACCCACTGAAGAAGTCGAAGACGCAATCGAGAACTGTCTGTCTCTATCTTCACCAGGTCGCACGGCGGCAACCGGCGGAAACCTTTGTGGCTCGGAAGCAACATTTACTCCGGTCTGGTTTGAGTGGTTAGGCGCTTTTGAGGAACTAGCGCTAAAGTTATTGGTCGGATTGTAGAACGGCGAATATTCATTGAACGGTCTATCATAAGAGTTGAAATTGGCAGCCATAGGAGAAGAAACTGCACTTGTAGTTAGTAAAGGTATATAGGGATGTTGAGCCCGAGATATGAGTGTCCAATTGCCCAACGATATCTTGACATAGGGAATTAACTCACTATCTTCGCTTTGCCGCCGCTCTATTGGCGTCTTTTCGTTTCCCCATATATCTTCTGAATCTTCATTCCCTGTGACGAATGCACCATGCATCGTCGTCTCCACACCCTTCTGCTCAGGAACGACATGCGTATTGATCTCTGGTTGCTGCTTCTCGCCCCCAGGCGCACTGTGTGTGTAAACCTCAGCATTTTCAGCTGGTACCTTCATCTTCCCACCTCCAGGTTGCAGAGCCTCAGGTATGTCTGCCTTTTCGAAGCTCCCCCTCGGTGTCTCACTACCCCGCTGCGAGCCCTCATTGCTTCCAGCGCCAACTCTTAAACTATCTGGTAACATTACGCCACCTTTCGCAACGCTCTCGGGCTCAGGCGCATGACTTATATGATGAGCAGGTGGTGACCCAACTCTCAAGCTGTCCGGCAAATCTACCGTTGCCGTGGAATTACTCTCTGCACTGGGACCACGGGTCATTTTCCTCGCTTGCGCTTCTCCGAGATCTTGTGATTGCGATAACGAGGGAGGGTGAGGCTCTTGGACGCCAGCAAGATGGGGGTTTGAGTCTTCGGGGTACGGAGGCCTGACGCCGTGTGTATGCTGGTTATCTGACATTATGGAGGGAATCACTTGCGTATCGTGTGAGAGGTTGGAGGTATCGCGAAGAGGTATCGTGGGATAGAAGAGAGAGGAGAATAAGAATGAGTTAAGAGCGCGCAAACGCGCGTCTGGGTGACGTTGACGTGGGGTATCTAGCCACGAGGTGACGCGGCCAGGGTGTGTGTGAAGAGGGGAGATGAGCAATGCGAGAAAGTGGCTCCGAGCGTGGTAGATATCGAAGTCTATTGAAGTAGATTCTATGTCTGGGGGGGAGGGGAACGAGATTAGCCCGGTGATGTCTGCGGTGGTCCCTGCTGCGTTATCTTATACTAATTGTTTTTATGCCCTGTTCCGTTGAGGAAGGAGTAGATACAGACGACGACGGTGCGAGGAGGGGATCTATGTAGGCACGAGGCACGCCACACCCTTGGAACAGGAACCAGCGATGCTCGGCCCTTAAGTTTCCATCACATGGAAATCGTAGTTAGGGGTTCTCCGTGGTCCGTGAGGCTTAGACACCCTTAAGGGCTTAAAATGACCCTGAATTCTCGATGTCATCGCCCCAGTGCTGCTCCTGTGGCAAGAGAAGAGCATCAGCGGCTCGATACCTGGGTACTCTATGAGAGTTCTCCCGGTATTCTATCCTAGCAGCAGCGCCCTTACTTTAATCCATTATGGGGAAACCGGTTTAATTTGTTATCTGATGCGTAGAACAAAACCGTATGAAACACTGCTGGTTTTCGTCATCCCGCCTGACCCTGTCCAAACGGCGATCCTATGTATATAGTTGGTGCTAAGATAAGATAAGATAAGATAAGATTCCAACTGGCTTGGCAGCTAGATACAGACCTAATTTCCTACTTCTCAAGAAACTGTTCAGAAAAGGCATGATCTCTTCATATCACAATTCTTCTAGTAATGCTGCTTCATAGCTTAGGGAAAGGTGAAATATGGTCTCTTTTTTTCTAAGGTAAGAAAAAGAACATCTAATAAAAGAAAGATGATCTAACTTTCAGGCCAGTTGATGAATGATCACGACCTGCTTTGGTCTCTATTAACCCACATTACATCAAGCATACACTAGTACTAGCGAGGATATATAGGCTTTATGCGGATGAATTTTTTTGATGGATTGAGAACTTACTGTCGGAAAGGATGAAGCTTTCCCCGGATCGTGAGCAACGCATTCCCCTTATAAGAGCAGGACAATATTCGCCAACGTCCATCAATGATAATACTCTAAGGGTACCAAAAATAAGTTTGTATTCCTCCCCCGTCATAATATTGTAATAGTTCTAATAGAAATCGGGAATGTTTTTATCTGGCGTTCTGAACAAACCTCACAAGATAGCGTTCGTTTTCATGGACAAACCCGGTACAAACATCGCGGTAGGCGATAAGGAAATAAGCGATAGAGCAGGCACAGTCGGACTCCCACACTAGATATACAGATACCTAAACGATTATTCAGGATACGAAGGGTTTATATTTGGTCCCAGAAGGAAGGACGGAAGGAGAGACAGAGTCAAATTTGTTAGAGCTAAATAGTTACTTTTCGTTTCTTTATTTCTCGCAGATGGCGGTGGATTTTTGACAGCTTGCCGAATACCCTTCATTGGGCGTGGCCGGGAGCTAGCGGGGTAGTTCTGGGTATTGCCATAACTGTAAGGTTGCATGCAATTAATGAATTAAACAAAAAAAAAAAAACCTCGCAAGATCAGGTAAATGTTACGGAAATATGGTCATCTGGCCACCGGCGGTAGAGTGCACGCTTAGCCTGCCGAAAGCGCTCTGCTACACGTAACATATAGAAGTGCATTGATAAAGTCATATGTTTCTCTCTTATAGAGACCGTCTTGAACGGATAAAGGAGCCAAATCCGAATACCTGTATTTCCGAGTGATATCTGGTGAGTCTACCATAACTACGAGTGACTGCTCATGACTGCCAATTGATCTTTGACATACACGGAGTCTATCCTAGTACAAAACTTGCTCAAGTTTACTCCTGGTTTGTGTCATTCGAAGTGAAATTTGTCCGGATTTCTTGGCTTCTAGTGAGTTGGACTGGTGGGCTCTTATCCCGTTAGTGATGGGCACGAGGCAAGTTGTCTCGAGACCTTTAGCAAAACAAGACGAGACCCGGGAGCTGACAAGACAAGACAAGACAAGACCAGATCCGGAGGTCTCGAGATAAGTCTCGAGACTTTTTTGACTTTTTTTCCTCACCTAAATAAATTCTCTAGCCTCGGCCCAAAAATAAAATGAAAATGAAAAAATGAAAATGAAAGAAATTAAACCTTTATTTGCATTGATTAGCATAGTCATAGTGCCTTCCCATCCCCATGGTCACATGACGAAAAGTCTCGAGACTTTGACGAGACTAGACCATTGTCTCGAGACTTTCAAGACTCAGTCTAAAGAATACAAGACGAGACGAGATTGAGGTAAGTCTCGTCTCGTCTCGTCTCGTGCCCATCACTAATCCCCGTAAATGGGCTAGAAGGAAACCTAGAGCAACCACGACCTAAGCTTCCTAATCTTCCTAGATCTTAGGCCAGCCCGAGTTGAGCTAGAGAGGACGAATTAGCTCTTATTTTCACGGGATGGGAACCACTTCCCTTCTACCTCCGTGAAAGGGAAAGAAAAACCTTGGGGGCGACCAGATGGTAAAAAGGCAAGGTCAGACAGCCGGAGAGCCAGGCCAGTGATAAGAAAACGATAGTTATCTCGCTTCTGTTCTATCGGACGCTAAGATAGATTTCATGATGCCTATCGAAGTGAGAGGTGCCCGGTGGGTTTTCTTTATATATAGACTGTGTTTAATTACATGTAATATCAAAGAGCATTTTTGTTGTTCAACGTAGGGTAATTGGGCATGGATACATATAGCTGTACGTTAGTGTTTGGGTTAAGGCCGGCCCCAGACCTTCTTATACCACACAGCAGCGTAGTTGTCAGGTAACAGGTAGGAAGGAGGAATAAATACACATGCGTACATCTCACCACTCAACCTTCTCCTTCCACCACCAAATACTCTTTTATCATCATCCATAATCTACTATTAGCTATCTATCATTAGACAATCACCATATTCATCATGGGAGATCCAGTAACGAGGTTTCACCTAAACCGAACGTTAACGCCGAGGGCAAGGGAAGAGAGAAAGAAGGAGTCCAGTCACCGAATTATGGATAAAGATAGTCCCATTCACCAGCCATCCCGTCTGATGCTGGGGGTCAATCTCGCTCAATCAAAGTATCCGTGTTTTCCACCATGATATCGTGATAATGAGTGAAGCTATATGACCGTTGAGCCGGTTTTCACCAAGCATTCGTCAATATTCTTTCTTTCTTTTTTTTTTAAAAAAAAAAAGTTACCTTTCCCGAACATAGCTGATGTTGACGCATTACAGGACCAAAACATGATATCATGGCTAAATAAGATCTGCAGATCTCATCAGGCGAAGGGATACATCGTTTGACACACCGAGGGTAAATGGTATAGATGAACCCACGCCATCCTGGATTCGCCCAGGCTGAGCCGGGTGGGGTTTCTCGAGTGATATCTCATGATTCTGCACATGAGGCGAGAAACCTAATTCTCACGCTGTGGGGTACAGTGAAGTCTCGATAGTAGGAGGCTGAGGACACCAAATAGCATGCCAGCATCGATAATATGCAGTTTAATAACGAATATGCTACTATGGGGACTCCACTTTATATCCACCTTGAGGATTCCTCCCTAATGGAATCACGACTATCACTAGTGGAAAGTCAGACAATGGACGGGGAATAGATTCACTGAAAGGATAGTTTCTAAATAATACGGGGTTCAATGGTCTGCGGGCTGGTGATATAATGCCTTAATATCCGCTAGAACCAACCAGGGGTGGGGACTAAAAAAATACATAGTAAGGAGGGGGAAAAGTCTTCTGGTAGCCCGCCTGGATGAATATTGCTCAAGACGAAAGAAATTAAACCCATACTCTGTATTGGGCAAAGGCAGGCTGGTATAGCGGCAGAAACACCTCTTTTGGTTGGCTACTTTCTCTGGAAAATCAAACGGCTTTCTGATAGAAAAAGAAAAGTACAAATTTATCTTCAACAATCTAAGCCGGCCATTGTGTGCTGAAAGGGCACATCATTTACGAATGGAACATGCTACGAAGTCTTCGGGTTGGCCTTGTATGATGGCAGATGATAATTTACTTAAACTCTGGCAGTACTTTCGGGATTAACGCGGATATCTAAGTCGCCCCCAATGTCTATTGGAGAGTAGAGCACCGCAGAGTTCAAGGCAACAATGGTTTAATTGTGGGTTGTGCTGATGTCCTACCACCAAAACTCCAAAAATTGGCTATCTCTGTTCAAGGATTACTACTTGAGTGATTGGGTGAATGGCATCGATCTGCACTAAAGTTTCCCATACAAGTAATTTTGAGCTAGCCAATTTTTCGAGTTATGGCGGTATCTCTCTAGTCAGTCCACAATGATATAAAGTCATTTATGCCAGACAAAAGATGTTACACGGAAATGGTGTAACCGGGAGTGTTAACATCACTCTAAGAATACAGCTTTCATCTTGGACGACCATAAACTCTTACTAGGAGTTCCATATATGTTATACTAAACAGTTTATACCAACAACTAACAAGCAATGTAAGCTCTAGGTCTCATGATCCTCTGTTATCCTTTCCGGAAAAGAGATATCACAAATTAATACAAATGAAAATTACACCATCCCTAGTAGCACTCATTACTAGAGCTATATATATCGACTATCAATAGTGAGAGCTTCGGCGTAGAGTCTCAGCCCTCGGGATTCATATAAGCATCCTGGTTCGGCGCACATGCTTTTTCGGAACTCCGAGAAAAGCCAGTATGACTGAGATACACCCAAAGACATAGCTT
Organism: Morchella importuna; assembly: GCF_003444635.1. Classification (NCBI taxonomy): domain Eukaryota; kingdom Fungi; phylum Ascomycota; class Pezizomycetes; order Pezizales; family Morchellaceae; genus Morchella; species Morchella importuna. Next base: position 110,769 of record NW_025763447.1, on the reverse strand, counting down.
TAGTCAAGTATTCATATCAGGGTTGATTTATAAAGATATGTATACGGGGTTACTGAAGGCGCGGCATACGAGGGTACAGGGCGCAGTATTTGCATATCCTCGGAGCCCTAAGGCTCGATCCGCCGCAGGAGAGGTCATCAGACATTTTTACCCATAGTGGTGGGGCCTATATCTTGCCACGAGCAAAAAGGAATGGATAGATGAGATGAGAATAGTTAGCTAAAGAAAGATTAGAAGGGGCATCAAGGCATTAGTTCGAGAAAGATGAGACGAGATGAGAGGATCCGAGGACCTTTTGGATGAGTATAAGGCACGGCCATTAAGGCTGCGCGGGCTAGACTGGCCTCTCATCCACCATCATCCAAAAAAAAAAAATTAAAAACCCCGCATATAGACAAATCGCACGAGCAACGATCCGATGTCGACCGCCCAGTGATGATATCACCAAAGAGGATACTGCGGATGTGTAAATTTATCAGCACAACTACATGTAACTACCTACTGCGAGCCGGTGGGAGTCAGATATTCATCTCAGTAAGAAGTCGTCGACCCCTCACCTGTGCATTTCACCCGGAGATGTTGGTGGAGGGGAACATCTTGAAAGTGTGTGGTGGGGTGCCATATCCCTCAGATCTCTAACTGCCCTAGATGGATCGTGTTTTTTTTCCCGGAGACATTCGATCAGATCGAACAGACCGGTTTTTGACTTTTGTTTTTTTTCCGCTGTGTGTGTGGGAGTCGAGAGGGAGGTTGGGAGGGGTTAGACACACATATATAAATAATAATAAACTACATAATTGTATTCCACCACCACCACCACCACCCCGCCGTGACGGAAAACGATGAGATCGAGTGCATATATAGGTAGGGAGAACTGTTATGGATATGCAATTTTGTTTTACCCACTACCAAATACCGTCTTGTGCATACCCGGTGGGACGAGAAACAGATTAATCGGATCGCGATATGCCATTACCAAGGCAGAGAGAACTCGCATATGATGCAGCCCTTACTCGGATCAATTAATTGAGTGATGGGTAGGTATTGGTACCGGTATTGGTATTGTACCTACATCACCGTGAAGAGGAGAGAAGACCTTCTCTGTAGCACACACACACCCACCCATCCATCCATCCATCCATCCATCCATCCCCAGATTTGCAGCCCTACCAGTGCCAGAAATACCCCTAACCCCCGTCCCGAACAACCCTGGCCCCCCCCCCCCGCTATACCGGAGCCATCGCTTGGCATCCGCAACCCATAATTTTCGCAGATCCCACAATTTCTTTTTCTCTCTCTCTGAGTCTCTCTGCACCTGCCCGCCTCACTCCTCCCCTCCCCTCCCCCTCCCCCTCCCCCTCCCCTCCCCTCCCCTCCCCCACCACCACCACCACCACCAAAGATGGCATCCCCGCACGACCTCATCCTCCCGCACACACACATCCTCCTCCGCCTGCCCTCCGGCGCCCCGCGCATCCTCGTCATCACCCCCGACACCACAATCTCGTTGGGCAAGTTCGGGTCCTTCCCTGCCAACGCGCTGCTCTACCGGCCGTACAACCTCACGTTCGACATTCTCGATGCGCCGCAGTCGGGCCTGCGGGTCGTGAGCGCCGCCGAGATCACCCGCGATGTGCTGGGCGGGGCCGGCGAGGAGGAGACCGAGGCCGAGGCGGGCGAGCACTACCGCGAGGAGAAGGAGGAGGCCATGAGGAATAATAGGGAGACGGTGGATGATCCTGCCGCGCAGAAGATGAGCTGGGAGGAGATTGAGGAGGCGAAGAAGGTGGGGTCGGGGTCGGGGAGGGTGGGTTCTTCCGCTTTTCTTTTTTGTGTTTTTTGATGTCGGGGGTGAGGGGTGCAGTGTGGGTAGGAATGTGGTGTCGTGATCATTGGCACGGCATTGGGCTGCAATTGCAATTGGAATTGCAATTGCGGGTTCCTGCAGCCCTCATATCTACATTCTACTCTACAGCATATCTACATATCTACAAACCCAGAACTAACACCCCCTACAGGACCTCGTCCAAAAACTCCTCTCTTCGCACACCGCCCTGCACCAAAAGACGCCCTTCTCACTCCAAAAGTACACCCTGCGCAAGACCAAAAAGTTCCTGCGCCGCTTCACCGTCCTCCCGCTGACCGTCAGCGCGCTCAACAACTACCTCCTCGAGGTGAAGGAGCCCCAGAAGATCCTCGACCTGCGCGATGAGACCCTTGGCCTCATGCTCTCGCTCGGAAACGTCCACTATGGCGGCCGCTGGCTGGTGATCGACGAGACCGGAGGTCTCCTAGTTGCCGCTGTGGCAGAGAGACTTGGGCTGCTATACCACACGCCCGACCCCACCACTACCACCACTACCACCGCCGCCGCCGCCGACAACGGCGCCGACCCCACCGACGACCCCGACGGCGCCGCCGACACCACCACCACCGAAGGCGACACCACCCCCGCCACACGCCCCCCACCGTGCCACCCCCCCGCACCCGCGCCCCTCAAGACCTCAAACACAATCACGCTGATCCACCCAAACGAGCAGCCCAACCTCTCCCTCCTAAAATACTTCTCCTACGACACCAACAACCCCACGCCCACGCACCCGCTGCACACCCACCTGCACACCCTCAACTGGCTGCAGGTCGTCTCCCCGCACACCGACATGACGCTGCAGCAGCCCCCGGAGCCGCCGGGCCTCGCAGACATCCGGGGCGGCAAGCGCGGCGCCTACTACCGCAAGCTGCGCCGCTGGCAGCACGTCAAGGCCATCGCGGACGCCACCGCCGCGGGCGGCTTCGACGGCCTGCTGGTCGCGGGATATATGGAGCTGTCTGGGGTGCTGCGGTGGGCGGTGCCGCTGCTGCGCGGGAGTGCGCAGGTCGTGGTGTATGCGAGCTCGAGGGAGCCCGTGGTGGAGTGCGCGGATCTGTATAGTAGTGCGAGGAAGGCGGAGTGGATTGCGGGGGGTGGGGGCGAGGGGCTGGATCCGACGTTGTTGCTGGCGCCGACGGTGATGGAGGTGAGGGCGAGACGGTATCAGGTTTTGCCTGGGAGGACGCATCCGGTGATGACGAGTAGGGGGGCGGGGAGGGGTGTGTGTTGGTGGGGACGAGGGTGGTGCCGGTGGTGGGGAAGGTGGAGGCGAGGGGCGTGTGGAGGGGGGGAAGAAGAGGAGGGAGGAGGCGGAGGAGGGGGAGGCGGAGGAGGCGGGGAGTCCGCAGAAGAGGATGAAGGGGGAGAGGGGCGGGTAGAAAAGTGGGTAGATGGGTAGCTTTTTTCTTTTTCTTTTCTTTTTCTTTCTAGTTTTAGGTTTTCTTCTTTTCGTTCGTAGGGTAGCTAGCTGGTCTGTAGAGTAATATTCCATAGCAATTGACCAAAAAAAAAATCTGCAGTCTCTTCTCTTCTCTTCTCGTGTTCTTCTTCTCGTCTTGTGCTTCTTCTTCTTCCCGTGTTCTGCTGCTTCGTCGTCCGTCCGTCGGCCGCCGTCTGGTTTCACATTTTTTTTTCCGACACGACGATCATTGCAGCTGTGATCTACCTTCTCCACCCAACCCAAACCCAACCCACCGTTCTCCCCCCAAATGTGACCCACATGTCCACTCCACTCCACTCTGCTCTGCAGCGTAAATCCTCCGGCCGCCTTGGGCATAAAGCATAATGGACTAGGTAGAGTAGGTAGGGAACGCAGAGTATGTAAAGCAGAGGACATGCAATGGCCATTGCACCGGCAATGGCATCCTCCCTGCCCTGTGGAGGGAGAGACTTGTGGGTATGGGTAAATACCGAGAGGTGCCCCCCCCCCCCCCCCCCCCACTGAGGTGGTGTAGAGTAGCCACAAGATTGTGTCACAATTCACAAAATCAAAAAAACCAAAAAATGCGCAGAGAGAGAGAGAGCCTAAGTTGCCTAACTAGGGGCGTTTGTATCATCTTGTGAAATTTTTTTATATATATATATATGTGTGTATGTAGAGTTTGGATATGAAGAAGAGATATCCCAGTACATTACGCCACAGAACAGGCTCTGTTGCATGGTCAAACGCGAACATCTGTTACCTCCCCGCTCCTCCTCCTCCTACCTACATACTCTAAACTGGCTACATAAAACAAGTTCAGCTGTAAAAACAACCATAACTAGCGCCCACTTACATACAGCAGCAGCAGAGAGAGACAGCTAGCCATCAAACTTAAAACCTAAAACTTAAAACTGGTGATGAATGTTTTGTAACACATTGACACAGCACATCATGATCACATCACGTCACGTCGAACAAAAAAATTTTTTTTTATCGCTTTGGACAAACTGTCCTGTCGTCACCAGCCCAAAACATGAAACCGACCCTATAACTAGCGCGGCGGCGGTGGTGGTGGTGGTGGTGGTGGTGGTGGTGGTGATACCGGGAAATAGAGTACTCTAGGTAGAGTAGAGTAGAGTAGAGTGGTTTTTTATTTAGTGGTATGTGCTATCATTTCTCCAACTGGTCCGCAGGGCGACGTGCGTAAAGTACGGGCGGATAAATACGGCTGTCTGTCTGTGCTAGGGAGAAGCAGAGGAAGAAGGGAAGGGGAGAGAAGAGAAGAGAAGAGAAGCCTTTCCCGAGGTACATACATACATACAAGCTAGAGTACTCACTCTACCTACAGCATACAGATAGAGATATGTAGCGATACTGTTGGGAGAGAGACAGACAGAAAGGATATTCCTTCTTCTTCTATGTACTCCAGGTAGGTATTCCAGAGTTAGATACCTTGATGCCCGCATGCGAACGGAGGTAAGTTTTTCCCATTTTCTGGCCCCTCGACGCGGTCGCATTGCTAGCGCTGTCTCACAACCACCTGGCCTGGCTGGCCATGCCATGCCATGCCACCTCCGCCCGCTCCATCATGTTGGCTGGGCGAATCAGGGCGATCAGCCAGAAATTCTCCGTAGCGGGGGAGGGGAGCCGGGGGTACTGGTGTAAGGTATGGTATTCTGGAGTATGTAGGTGCTGTTACTCTACTCTCTACCCTACCGAGAGCACAGAGAGAGTAGAGCAGGTACCCAGGGAGGGAGGGCTATTTCGGTTTCACCCCGATCTTCGGCTGCCTGCGCAGATGTGGCCAGGGCGGGTGCTTTAATTCTGGTTGGGCGCGGACCAGCACGATACGAGGGGATGGATGTACTATGTAGGTAGGGCAGGTATTTGTGGTGAATGCAATGGTATGGATTGACGGGGGGCGGTGTAATAGAGCACATGGTGTACTCTACATATGTATCTAGGTATCTAGAGGATGAGTGAGAGTGGTGAGAATGAGAATGGTGAGATGGGCTCCTGTTGGCTGGCTGGCGTGCTCATCAATTAATGCCATGTCGAGCAGATAGAGAGATAGTTACCTCATGCTCATGCTCTTTGATATGCGAGTCCACTCTGATCTCTGTTGCTGTTCACATACTCACAATCCATACCAGGCCATGACCAGCCATACCCTTCCCACTCTACATACCGGATACCTAACCTGACTACATAGGTACCTACATACACATACTCTCTAAAGTACTGTACTACTGCTTACAGCACTTGCCTACCTACTTTATGATAACCTGTAGCTGTAGCAGGGTCTTAATTGCGTGTCCGTTTTTCCGTGGAGGTGGCTGTGAAGCCATTCCTGTGATTCCTGCGGGTGCGGCTTCTTTTGGATGGACCGTACCGTACCGTTCCGTCCCTTTCTTTCTGGATGCTCTGCTTGCTTGCCTACCTACCCGAATTCCTCCTCCTCGACAAGATACAATTCGCATGATGTACTCTAGCTACATAGGTAGAGAGTACGAGTGAGTATCTAGGGTACATGTAGGGTCAGGACTCACGACGAGGCCGTTGCTGGCTGGGCTGCAGCCGGGAACGGACGAACCACTCACTGCCAGCTACAGCTAGAGCAGAGCAGAGTAGAGTACTCGTAGCTGTCTCTACCTACAGCACTGTAGGTACTTTAGCTACATGGGAGCTATGTACTCCAACTACATGTAGCTCAGGCTACAATCCCTTCTCTACATAGCAATTGAGTACCCGTAACGGTATGCGTTTTTTCCTTCTTCCAGCCTGCCTGCCCCCCCAGCCCCAGTCAGTCCCCGCAACAGCAGCAAGCCCCCGGTTTGTGCCAGTCGTAACGGTTCATGTCTCTCTGTCTGTTACAAACCAGCCTGCCCTGCGACACAAGCCATTTATCGGTCCCAGTTACCTATTTACTTTATCCTGCCTATCGATCTCCCACCCCAGCCAGTAGAGTATGTAGAGTAGAGTACCAGCAGCCACGCTTCTTTCTTACTCTAACCTAACCTACCGTACCCCAATGTGCCCCTCCCCGGGGCGAATTGAATTATGGGCCTATCGCGACACCTCCTCCGTTTGCAGGGAAAAAAAAAAAAGACACACGCTCACACACCACATACCACACACACATTTTGGGGTTGACGTGGACGCACCTATTGGTAAGAACAGAAGTAGGTTTTCCGTTCATGTCTTGTGGGGTACATACCTCACTCACTCACTCCGAGTTTTTTTTTGGGGGGGAGGAGGCTGCTGCTGTATGTATGTATTAAAATGCAAAACCCGCTTAAGGTTGGGTAGGCGGCAGGCGGGCGTTTGCTATATATGAACAGCAGAGGAGTGCCTGATACATACTTACAGCTGCTACTTACTCTTGCTGCAAGCCTTCTTTTTTTATTTTATTTTATTTTTTCTTTCTTAATAATAAAAACGGTTCTGTTCTTTTCTTCCCCCCCCCTTTTTTTAAAAAAAATACTACGTTATACTTCATCTCGTCAATCCCCACACACCCTCACGCTCACACCTTCTGGCAAGGTTCGATCTGGACGTCTGGGAAGATATATATACACATCTATACCTCCAACAAAAAAAAAGGGGAAAGAAAGAAAGAAAGAAAGGGAAGGATTGAAAAGAAAATATATATTAAGAGAAGAGAGAAGCCCACTTACTCACTACTCACCACTACTGTATACGAATTAACACATCCCATCCATATATCAATCAATCAATCAATCAATCTAGCTGCTAGTTAGTGTTCATGACTCTCACTCTCCGCCATCTCACCACCACACCAAACTAGCACTCCAATCACCACCCATCACTCTCACCACAACCACAACCACAACCACCCATGTCCATCCGCCGGCGCAGCCGCGCCTCCTCGCGCCCCTCCCCCATGGAGCTCGAGGTCCCCGCGGACCCCAACACCTTCACCTGGCCCGAGCGCTCCCGCAAGAAGTTTGTGCAGCTGGTGGCCCTCCAGTGCCTCGTCACCCCCGCGCCCATCACCACCGAGCACCCGATCACGCTCGAGGCCCCCGAATACGATACGACGAGGCGGAACAAGCTGCCGCACAAGACGGAGCGCGAGATTGCGGACCACTTTGCGTTTCTAGCGGCGGGCGATGGAAGCGGCGCGGCGTGCTGCATTGAGGAGGAGGGCGAGCAGGGGAGCGTCAGGTTTCGGCTGGCCATGAATGAGGGCGTGCCTGTGGGCGTGTTGGAGGGGTTGAGGGCCGTGTTGAGGGAGGTGAGGAAGGTGGCGAGTGGGGGTAGGGTTTATCTGTTTCTTTTTGTTTTTTTGTGGTGGTTGGTGGTCACTCACTATCAATGATCACCCCACCATGTTTCCTCTTTTCCGTACCCCAAGTTATCATTTCCATCTCTAAACACCACCGCTAACACTCCCACCCCGCACCCACAGAACAAGCCGAATCCGACATCAAGGCCGCCGTCTGGGCCAACGTCCTCGCGCTCGAGCAGGCCAAAGTCCACGCCGACCTCCTCGACCGCTTCACCCGCGGTTCCCGCCCGCTCATCGACCAATTCACCGACGCCCTCACCACGCCCACCACCCCCGACGACGCGCACGCAGCCCTGCAGAAGATCCACGACCTCTGCACCCGCGTCACCAGCACCCCGGACCCAGCCCGCTGCACCCGCGACCTCGACCGCCTCCTCGACACCTGCTACCGCTTCCGCGGCTCACGCAGCTTCAAGACAAACCTCAAGGCCACACCCGCCCGCCGCGGCCTCGTGCAGATGATCGAGAAGCTCGGCCGCTACAAGACCGCCAGCAACGCGCTCGTGCTCGCTGCACGGAAGTTCCCGGCTCTGTTTGCGGCCGTGAGTGTGGAGAGCGTTCCCACGCTCCCCGCGCTCGACGAGCGCGCTGCAGCCGGGTTCAAGGGCGTCTATGTGGGCGAGGTCGTCCAAGACCTGACAAGCTCCCCCGAGGCGCTGTGCATGAGCCGCCTGCGCGCCGCCACGCAGCTGGGCAGCGAGAAGCTGGCGGGGCGCTACCAGGAGCTGTGTCAGGCGGCGCCGACGGCGCACGCCGAGATGCAGCTGGTCAAGTTCTACGAGGAGAATGCGGGCAGCATTGCGGCGCGGCCCGCGTTCATCGGGTGCAGCAAGAAGGCGTGTTTTCTGTGCGGGCTGTTTCTGCAGCTGCAGCGCCGCTTCACGGTCAGTAAGGCGCACCAGAACATTTATCACGCGTGGACCGTGCCGACGATCCGGTGTGCGAGCCCGGAGAATGCGGTGATGCTGGACTTTGTGGTGGAGAAGATGGCGAGGATTATCGAGGACTCGTGTAGGAAGATGTTGTGGGAGAAGCCGGACGAGAGTAGCAGTGGCGGTGGCAGCACCGGTACGAGTATCATTACCAGTACAAGTATCATTACCAGCAGCCCGCACAAGAACATCCTTTCCACGGCCTTTGCTTCTGCCCCTCCGCCCTCGTTGTCCGGGTTTGTGACCCCGCGCTCACCGCTCTCGCCCATCTCGCCGGGCTTCTCGCGCCCCAGCACCGCGGCATCAAACCTTCACAATATCAGGCCCTCCTCCTCCGCAAGGCAGACGCCAAAGCCCGCACCACCACCGTCCACACATGCGCCACCATCGAAGCTCACAGACTCCTCGGGCGACAGCTCCAGCCCAGAGCCAGGCTCGCCCAACCTCTCGTCCGAGTCCAGCTGCACGTCCGTCAGCGAGGACTCGTCGAAGGAGTCGTCGTCGTCGACAAAAGCACCCAAGCGCCAGCCACGCACCAAGCAGCAGCAGCAGCAGCAGCAGCAGCAGCAGCACACCGAGGCCGCACCACCAGCAGTAGCAGCAGCACCTGTCGCCGCCGCAGAGCGCATGCCAGCCATCATGGCAGCCGACGCACCACCGGCGGTGCCCATGCGGTCTGCGTCCAGAGCGAGAGAGTCCCCCGCCCGCCCGGGCTCATCCAGGTCCACCCGCAAGAGGGGGAGTCCTGTCGAGGTGCCCAAGGCGGCCGCAGAACCACAGCAGCAGCACCCGGTCATGAGCACCATCACCCGCTCACAGTCTGTCCGCGTGTCACGCAGGGCCACAGCAGCCCCACCGCCGCCGCCAAAGGCGCCCACAAGGTCTGCCTCCGTGGCCCGCAGACCCACCACAGCCACGCCCGAGATCCCAGCCCGCCGCGGGCATGTCCGCTCTGCCTCGGCCATGGAGGTCAGGAAGGCGCCCGCTGTGTCTGATGCAGAGTCTGTCAGCCCTGGTGCTGTATCTCGTCCCTTTGGCCCTCTCCGCCGAGCACACACCGCTCCGGCCGAGTCCACAGCCACAGCCACAGCCATCCCTACTCCCACCAGGAGCGCCATCCCCGTCCCCCGCTCCGTCTCCCGCTCAAACCGCAAAGCCACCGCAACAACACACACGACACCGCCACGCTCGCCCTCGCAGGTGCGTTACACCCGCGTCGACAACCCCGCCACAGCCGCCCGCAACCGCAGCTCTCCCTCCCGCGAGCGTGACCACTCCCCGGGCCACATCACAAGCTCGCTGCGCCACGACTCGCCCATCAGCATCGCGCGCTTCGAGACGGCGATGGCCATGGCCGTGACCTCCGTCACGGGCTCGCCAACAATGGTCGAGCTCAAGGGGTCGTCGGAGTCCTCGTCCAGCGCCCGCACTACTCCTCGGGGCTCACCGTCGTCGTCGAGGTCGAGAGCGCAGAAGAGAATGTCGCCGCTGTCGGCGGACCCGGAGTGTGCTGTTGTCGATGTCGCTGCCGCTGCCGCCGTGCCTGTGCCTGTGCCTGTGCCTGTGCCTGTGCCTGTGCCCGCGGCCGGTCTGGGGCTGAAGAAGAGCAGCGGGACGTCCATCCGCGACTCGTTCGCCTCTGCGGCCACCAGCCAGACCACGACCGCCGAGACAGCCGCAGAGACATCCAGCACCGCCGCCGTCATCGAGCACGCATACGCCCCTCTTCACCACCCCCTCCTCCACATCGACACCGAGGACGACCCCCCGCTCACACCAATCACAGTCGCAACCCCGCACGGCATCTCCATCATCGACTCCTCGGAGGAATCCTCCCCTACCACTACTACTACTACCACTACTACTAAGCGCAGCCTCACCGAGCGCCGCGGCCGCGCACTGAAGCGCGTCGAGCCCACCACCCCCGGAAAGCGCCCGCGCTCCATCCTGGCCGTTGAGCGCAAGCGCGCCGCGATCGATAGGGCTACCGCCGACGCGGCCGCCTTTGTGCAGGAGAACGGCTTCGAGGCGCAGCGCAAGCGCGGCATGACGATCGCAGATGTAGTGCAGGCGAGCGGGTTCCAGGCGCAGATCAACCGCGGGATGGGAAACGGAATGGGCGGGGTGGGCGTGCGTGCGAATAGCAGGTTCCAGATGGGGCCGAAGGGGTATTACAGCGACACCGAGACGATGCGGGCGCGGCTGCGCGGCGGGGCGCTGAGTACTATTTCGTCGGAAGAGGCGGCGGCGGGGACGGCGGCGACGTCGTCGGGGAGGAGTAGGCTTGGGAGGAGGCCGCAGGAGACGGAGTATACGCTGTACCTGGCGGGGCCGGATCATGACGATAGGACGCTGGGGGAGAAGATCTTTAATGGGCGCTTGAGCGATGCCAACAACAATAATGGTGGCGGCGGCGGCGGTGGGGAGATGAAGCAGCGCGCGGGGTGTAAGCTGCGGACGGCGCTGCGGCCGGCGGAGAAGGAGATTAGTGGCATGAGGGTTAAGGAGGTGTCCAAGAGTTTGGAGGAGATGGTGTTGGATATCTTTTTTCCGGATGCGGTGTTGAGGTTGGAGGTGGTGTGGGATGGGCAGATGGCGTGACTACATGATTGGCTTGATGGCGTTGAGGAGGGGGAATGATTGTTTGGACGGGTTTGAGATGATTGATGGAGGTGAGGATGATGCATTTGTCTATACGAGACGATTTTCTTTTTATTTATTTCCGTTTTCTTTGGCTAGAGGGAGTTTTTTTTTTTTTATTTTTACGATTTACGATTTACGTTTTTGGGGTAATTATTTTTTATTCTGCCTGGGTTTTGGTTTTTCTTTTTCCTTTTTACGCATTTACGCATTTACGCACTTTGGGGGTTACCGCAATATCTTTTTTTAACGAACGATTGATATGATGGGAAACATGCTTTATTACGATATGACTGACAGGACGGGGGTTTTATTTTTTATTTTTTTATATATATACATACGCGGAGACAGGGACATTGATAGCCTAGTATAGCCTTTGGTAGTAGGAGGGAGCTTATAGCTAGCTAGCCTTGGGTTGGCCAGGCTGTTTGGATTGCAGGTCGATTTGAATACGATTTTGGCCCCCACTGATTTTCTTCTGCCTTTGTACTTTTACCTCTACTTTTAACTATTTTCACCTGTGCGTTGATGATGTGAGGCGGGGCGGGGCGTGAGGTGAAGTGGATCTCCATACTCTAGAAGATGTGGGGAGTGGGAGTGGGAAGGGAAGGGAAGGGAGGAGGGGAGCACTCACTCACTCACTCACCCAACTCCGGTGTGCGCTGCTCGGGAAATGATCAGAGCCTATAGCTAGGTGGAACACTTGGTGCGCTGAGATAGGGTGGGGGTGGTGAACAGCGATTACTGGAACGCAATTACTGGAACGCAATTACTGGAGCGGCCGGACGAACCTCTGGACAGAAGGCACCTCCCTAATCCAATCCTTCGTGCGTAAAGGTCGGAACCGTGCACGTAAGACATGTCTTGTGGTGGTGAGGATATTCATAGGTAGCCACTCCCACTCGGCCTCTGTGGAGTAGAGCATCAAAAAAAGTGATATATGCCGTATTACACCCGTGGTTGGCTGGCTGCTTGGGATGGAGTGGCCAATGAGATGGGTCACAACCCCCGTGAGAACACAGACCCGGTCATGTCAGTCGCGATCTGAAGTGTCATGTCGGGGGTTGTGGATGTGGTGATCTCTGTGTTTGGTTTGGTTTGGTTTAATGGTCTGGTGGTGGTGGGAGCTAGGAGCTAGAAACACAATGTGATCCACGGATTCGAAGACGAGGATTTAAACACGATGTGATGTGGCTAATCAATGGGCTTGGTGCATCACTTCACTTGCTGTGCGTGGAGTATGGATAGAGATCGGTGATGTATGTATGTAGTTCGAGTGCGGCGGGTGTTTCCGTACCTACATGTACCTCTAGATACTCGACGAAGAGCTAGGACATGGGGCTTGCATACGTACGTGAGTGCTCGATGATGATGATGATGATGATGATGGGCCAGCTAGCGGACGGAGTAGGAGTAGAGTAGGCACATACGTATATGTCCATTAATTACATATATGGTATATGGTATATGGAGTAGATACCTCCTACTGGGTTTTATGTTTGGCAGTTCCTAGATCCGATAGATAACGAAGGCCCCCGGCCGTTGGCTTTTGACAATTCCCCAATACATCCTACCAGTGGCTAGCTTGCTCAACTAACCCTTAGCCACTGAGAGATTCTAGAAGAACCCGCCTCCAGGGCTGGTAATCAAAAAAAAATAAAAATAAAAATAAAACGTCTAAAACATTTCCCAGTTAGCGTGGTCATGTTTCGGTATAAGGCAATTTTCGACAGGTACCAAACAAAAAGCGATGCAATTTAAGTAGGCGCCGCCGCATCTACAGCCAGGGGCCTGTAGGTATATGTACAATGCCATGTTATCGACCCTACTAGGGCTGCAGCTGGCTGTTTGTTTGAGGTTCAGTTACATACATGTTATCCAACGCGCGGATTATATAGCGGCGAAGCACAGACTATCACTCGCACCCATCATCTCCTCACTCTCCCCCAGCCTTGTCCAAGACGACGCCTCGATCGGCCGGCCAGGCGCATCTCTGTGTGGTCGCGGTAGGTATAAGACATTTTGACAAAAAGTCAGTGCTCACTGTTTCCCCGATCAGTCAGCCGCACGCACGTGCATCTTTTTTTTTCTTTTCAGGTTTTATATTTAGGGAACGATCATATAAATTCCAGCCCTCCCTCCCCACCGAGCTTCGCTACGAGCGCCGCCCTAGCTTCTGATACACCAAGATGCTGCTGCTGCTGCTGCTACCCGGAATCAAGTACTCCCAATTCCTGCTCTTCTTCCTGGTGGTTCTCGCGAGCCACGCGATCCACGCGATCCACGCACAAGCCAACGCCGCCGCCGCCGCTGACGCCTGTAAAGCAGGGTCATGCCTCGACTTCCGGTCTCTGTCTGCGAGCTGCGGCTACGACATTGATCTCGATCAGTCGCGGCAAAAGACCTGGGACGAGACGATGTGTGTTTGCAGTGATTCGTCATACACAAGAATCAGCAACAGGTAGCTACATGATCTATGCCCTAACCACTACTTTGTACGAGGGAAAAGAAGCTGATGAAGTGGTGTTTTTTTTTTTATCTTAAAACCAGCTGCTTTGGTTGTATTGGTGCGCTAGGCATTGCCGGCTATAACTCGACTCAATGGGGGGACGATTGCTACGAAGCATATTCACAGGCACCCCAGAAGTCCGCCGCCACCGCCGCCACCGCCGGGGTAGATCGAGTTATTTACAGTGCCCTTGTAATGGCCGCGGCTAGTATGAGGTTACAGCATGTACTCGCGTGTACTGGCTGGTAGCTAGCAGATAAAACCCAGAAAATACAATTGCCTGGTTTTGAGCGGCGCCGCTCCATACGCCTTCGTCACTTGCATTTTTCTGGTTCTTGCTAGTTGAACGCGAGTGCTGCTGCTGTGAGGGATAGATGGGGTGGAAGAGATTTGTATCATAAAGGGGGGGGCTTAAGAGAAAATGTGCTATTGATCCCGTGACCAATAGTTTCAAACGGCGCTTGCCGGTGATGACCATTGATGGGGGAGTTGTTGCGATGAGACATTTGGTTGGTTTGGCGCTGTTATTTACCAAGGGAGTTGGAATTTTTCGTCATGATCAGCCAGAAATGATGGGCTTGCATGTATGTTTCTTTATTATTCCCTCGGGGGATTGTTATTTATTTCATGATCATTGATAATACCGTTGATATGATTCAATATTTTTAGTTTGTTGAAGCCCTTGGAACTGGTGAAGACAGTTAATCAATCAATATTGTCCCTAGTATATATTCCAGTTTCGAGCAACCAGAATTGAGCAATGGAATTAATAATATTTAGGGATCTCAGACTCGCCCAACGTTATCCACTAGTATCCGGTTCTATTATAATCAAGAACCGCAGTGGCCCAGGGTTTATATAGGATGTCTGTCGTTATATTGCTATTTTAATAGCATTCCTTATAACTCAGATCTTAGGGGGTTCAAATTCGTCCCATGAGGGGTGATCCGAGGCAAAGTTTGCGACCTCAGTAGGAATGTGCGTCATGAATGGGATGAAATATCCGGCCACTTTCATCTTAACGAACGGTTACTTTGAGAAGCAAAATTCCGGCCCTTTATTTGAGATATCCTGACATTAGACGCTGGTCCATAGTATTCCCATGAACATATCCCAGAAGCCTATCTCGTTTTTCCTTTTCTATAGGAGGCTAGGACCGATATCGGGCTTTTCGGGCCATATATACACACTGACCAGAAACCCCGAGTAATTTCGAATCCATAGCGCTTTTCCTTAGTTTCTTGCAAACTATAATTAACCTTTATCTGTGGTGCAGATGCATAACCTATCTCGCAACACTAGCACTGACCAAAGATAAAGGCTCGTGGATGGAAGCCTGATGACGAGGGCTACTTGAACAAGGAACCACTCTTGGCCTCCAAGAGATATATGGCGTAGAGTACCACTGGTGTTAGGTGCCTAGGACCTTTGATGGACTTGAGACTAGATAGAGCAGGGCTTAAGCACTGATTGGTACCGAGTATAGCTTAGAAGAATACCATCTCCCCATACATATTAAGCCGTTACGGTCATCGGGCTTCCTTGTAGACGCGTCAAAAGCTATTTGATTTCTTTACACGCAGGTGGATCTCTTGCTCGTCCTATATATAGCGTTATTTGCTATAGAATATTATGACGCCTAGGAGAAGAATCCAAACTTCAATGTAAGGGGGGATTCCCACTCCAGGCCAGCTTAGCAGGATATATGATGACTTATCGCAATCCCAACTCCTTTTTGCCCCCTCTTTCCCCTACAAACCCATACCGAGGGCTGGGCCTCGCGCGTACTCTATGGGCGTTACAGGCTTGCCTCTTCCTGCAGGAAAGGGCGCCACCAGTCTTCTCAAACCTAAGATAGGCTGGAAGAGTTTTAATTGTAATCTTCCCATGAAGAGATGGGTAGAGTACGGCATGTACAGAGTCCGCAAGAACCAGACTGCAAATCTTCGCTCTTCTTGAGCCCTTGGTGAGACACAAGACCCTAGGGGGTTTAAACCTTACCAAGGGCTCGAGAAGAGTGAAAAGACTGCTTGATATAGAGCTTTAGTGGGCTTTCGTGTCCCCCCCCCCCCCCCTTCTCCCCACGGACAGGCTCCATCAATTATTTCGCCCCTACCAGACTAATCATAGGCAACAAGGGTCTTTAGGAGTGGAAATATTGTAATGTGGGCTTTTTGGTTCGCAATATCGTCATCTTAGTGGACATAAGACAGCGAGGCGACAAGGGAATTAGGGCATTTTCAAGCTTCTGCCGTCAAAATCTGCCAAAATACCCCCCCATATTCTACTCCGACTCATTCCAGCTATATATTAGCCTCTTAAAAAAAAACTGAAAGCTTGAGAAATTATCCTACTACTAAATGGATCACCAAGTGTCACTCGGTCTTCACTCCTGCCCTTGCACGATATAGAACCATCATTTGCAATTGGCACTAGTAAGTACAAGTAAGTGCAGCTGCGGTATACATTTACTCGAACCGGTTTAAATTGTGGAGACAAAGGTTTATATGGTTCAAGCTTAATGGCTAGAGCTAGGTTCAATCCTTGACTCAGGGTCCTCGATGCAAAGCTCAGAATTAAGGATAGGTTGTTGATTTTTCATGGTGCATGTTGTGGACCGAGAGAACGAGTTAACATTTAACCACATGTGCACATATTGTGCTGCAGCTGCAGGTGGGCGCTTATGATGACACTTGAGCTGTCACCACGTAGGCCTAGGCTTGCACTCGCTCGGTTAGTGTGGAATTAGGGAGCTCCCCGAAAGCTTGTCTCGTGCTCAAAATTACCCTTAATCTTCTATTCTTTCTACTAGAATAGACAACTATCAGCACTAGTCTCGGTCTCAGCTGCGGACGTAAAACACGATACCATGCCCGTGACGTCAAGGCTTTGCACGTGAAAGACTTTCAGCCTTCTCAACCTCCCCTTCAACCACTACACCTTACGGCCAACATCTCTCCAAATCTCCATATCCATCAAAGATATATATTCCGTTCGGTCTACATGTGCATGGCCATTGATTAATTGGAGTCTGATCAAGAAGGTATGTGCTAACCTCCAGTCTGTCCTACATGATCCTGACGGGAGGCATAGATGCCTTGGGACATTTACCTCTTCTCGATTTGATCTAGTGGCCTCGAACTGACCATATAACTAAAGCTCTTATAGGTCTCTAGCCACTGGACGTATATGACCACTTCGTCTTTTTGGATTGCAAAGCGTTAAACTGACCACCAGCAGCACGACCCACGAGTTGCATCGCCGCTCAAAGCTTCACCTGAAGGTAAGGGAGTTCACGAGGCTAAACACCACTTGCTTGCCTTGAGCTACTCGAGTGCTCGAGGCCCCAGAGAAGTAATCTTCTTTATACCATTAGGGTTTTTCATCGACTCAGGGGATGTTTCGATTTCCAAAGTCTGGGTGTTTATAAAAAGACGTTTGTCTTTAATTATGGGGTTTTGCAGTCCGAAACAACTCCGTTTGAGAAACCTGGCATACTGTCAAATACAGAGGCATCCCAAGAGAGGCGTTTAAAAAAGTTTACCTCTGTTGACACCATGAATCACGCAAGTTAATAAAACACCACCCCCCCCCCCCCCCGGGCCAAAGAGAGATAAACGAACCCTAACTTGACAAGATTTGCCTCCATCTCTTAAAGCCTTGCGGGCTTTGCGGGCGCCTTCAGGACGCTTACACCGCTTGAATAATGGATCAACTATCAAGCAAGCATAGGTCACTGTGGGCCTTCGAGATAGATTGTTGAAAAAAATAATGAGAGAGAGGCAGTGAAAGCCACAGATTTCAAGAGGTTCGTGATGTTAATGGAAGCGAAAAAAGACGAAATTGTTTGGTTTACAACAGTAGTATCAACTTATACGAACAATATTCTTCTGGGGATAGACTCGCTCTCCTAGTATTGGTCTAGACTTGGAAGCAGCCATTTCGGCAGGCCAGAGTCTACTCACTACGAGTGACACCGTATGATCCTACAATTAACCAACCCAACCAAGGCCAGTAAAGCTAAAATAGTTATCCATGGCAGGAACATTCTAATCCAACCCGATCAGCTTCATTTTTGGTTCCGTCAATTGTTTGGTCCATATTTAGAACAGAACGCAACGTGTCCCGGACTCCCGTTTGGCTCGCCAAGACAACCCTGGAGAGATGCGTCACGTTACGTCACTCGTTTTCTTATTCGTCCGATTTCTTCGGGTTTTGTTTCGTGGGGAGCTGGGTTCTCAACTTTACCTTCCTTGTATTAAAAGGTCTATCAACAACACCCGAGTGGATTTCAATTACGGACACGACCGATTAGATGAATAGTGAGGGGTAACTAGCAGTAATAAACACAAACTCCGTTCCTGAGGGATATATTGAAGAGGACTTACCCCTCGCTCATGAACGTCAACAGCGAGGTTTCAAAATGCGAGTTTCGGCGAAGTCTTATCATAGTATGACAGCGTCTTGTTTCACAAACGTCAGTTGGATCCCTTTTTTTTTTCTTTTCCTTTTTTCTTTTACGTGTTTTTAATATTCCCTAAAGCTCCATTTTATTTTGAAGCAAAATAACGCCCACCGGATCATTACCTTCATTACCGCCCTCTTGACCGCCGCGTCATTAATTCCATTTACATTTTCCTTTTGATCGGGGACTACGTGCAGACAGGCCCAAAACACGTACCTTTCCCTAATTGCAAGAATCGCCACCCCAATTATCCCCCCGCTTAAATCAAAAATAATGAATAGCAGTAACCGTCCGCCCATAGAAAGAGAAAATATTAGCCAACGATAAGTAACCACGCGCACGAGTACTCAACCAAACAAATAAAGGCACGTTCGGGTCAGATACCCCGACCCCGACCCAGGGGAAAGGGGGAGGAGGGGTTTAACCACCAGGCAGGAGGGCCCACGTTAAAAGAAAGAAGAAAAAAAAAGGAAAAAAACGATCACACTAGATCACTGAGCGGAGAGTATAAAACAAATGGAATCGAAAAAGAAAAAAAGGCAACAGAACATCCCTCCTACGATCGTCGTCATACATGAGGCCAGATCGCCGGTTGAAACAAACCATACCCATACCACCGGAAACCTCATGTTATGAAACGAACCTTTCTGACTCCTGGCCGCACGTTCAAAGTATGTCCCCGCCATTGGCGATCTCACTCCACGCTCTATTAACAACACCTCTTGCACCCCCTTCTCTTATTCTCATTTTGATCATTGCCAGGTCCAATCCGGTCTTCCCCGAATCATCGGCCATGTGAGGATCAGCCCCGTGCTCCACTAACATTCCCAAGACTCTCTCCCTACCAGCCCATACTGCACGATGCAATGGAGTGGCGCCATAATCGTCCCTTGCATTTGCCTCTGCACCTTTCTCGAGCAGAACTTTGACGACCTCTTCCTCGCCCGCCTTTGCTGCAAGATGTAACGGCGACCATCCAAACATATCCCGCGTGTTTATGTTCTCAGCACATTTTGCATTTGACAATAGTACGCGAACCGTGGTTGCATCAGCAAGCTTTGCCGCCAGATGCAACGCTGATTGGCCCATCAATGTACGACTAGTTGGATCCGCGCCATGTGCTAACAGTGAACTTACCATCGCGGACGTGCCAGGGTGAAGAACGCTAAGATGGAGAAGCTTCCGCCCAGTGGCGGGATCAGTGTAGGATGTTGTGTTTGCGCCGTGCTCCAATAGCAACGCGGTCATCCCCGGGTCTTTGCGTTCTACAACGGCCAAGTATAGGGGTGTACGACCCTGTGCGTCTGGAAGGTCAACGCAGGTTGTTGTGTTGGACAGTATTAATTGCACCATTGTATAATTGCCGCGGTAGACGGCCTCATGAAGTGCAGACCGGCCACACGCATTGAGTGTGTTGATGTTTGACAATTCTTCGTCGGATTTGAGGATTAGTGTGGCAAGATTTTTATGACCGGCCTCGACGGCCCAGAATAAAGAGGTGTATGTTATGCATTTATAGTGGAGAATGAGTTCCGCACCCGCGCCGAGGACATCTTTGATTGTTTCCACCAGCTCACCGCCCTTCTCCCCCGTGGCTACATGGGTCGGATGCAGCAGCAGTGATGATGATTGTGCTGTGATGGCGGCCGGTGGAGTGTGTGCTGCCGGAAGGATCCTGAAGATTGCGGTTGTTTTTGTCAGTATCTGACTCGCGAGGATACTGTTGGATGAGGCGGCGGCCCAGAACAGGGCGGTGATAGAGAAGTCGTCGTAGCATGCGAGGGTGCGGAGGCGTGGCAGGAGGAGAATCGCGAGGCGGCGGGATGTGCGGATTAGGGAGTATAGAGAGCATGGGAGGAGGTGTTCGCCGAGGTTGAGTAGGAGCTCGTTGGGGAGCGTAAGTAGGTGGGATATAGGGCTGTCGATCGTAGGACTGGTCATTATTACTGCAATTGGACGCTGGAGATATTGTCTTTATGGTGGCGATGAGGGAGTTGACGAGTCGGACTGTAGCTGGCATTTGTGGATCGGGAGGAATAGATGGTGTATAATATGTGAGGTATGTGAGAGGTCCGCCTAGGGAGTGAGTGGTGAGATTATTTTTTTCTTTTCTTCTTTCTCTTCCACTTTCGTACCTTGACCGGTATGCGATGTGTATGTGGGTGCGTAACTGATGGTGGATGGGGGCGATGTGTATGGGTATGTAGAGCGGTGTATGTGTATGTAGAGGACCTGTATGTGAAGTATGTGTGTGGATGCGGTTGGTATTGTTACCGGCTTGACAGTATCTGGCTGGCTACGTACCCCTTTGTGTCTTTGTGTTGATAAAGTTGCAGGAAGATCTCGCAAGCTGTCCTCGGAATGATCCAGGGGGTGAGTGAAAAAATGTTGGGTGTTGTTGCCGTTATCTTAGACAGTGTTAGTAATCGTATCAATATGCAGCTAATATGGGGCTGATCACGAACCATCACTCGGTCTCACTTTCAGGCGGATTTTGTTTTTTAGCGGCACGCTTGGGGGAATGTGTTTGGGGCGAGAAGCTGTAGAGACAGGCATGGATATAAAGGCGCCCATTTGAGGGGCCGAGAAACACTGCTCTGGGTTGAAGATTGAGCTCGGTTAGAGGTCTATATTGCAATTTACCTGGGTTTTCGGGGGAGCTGGTGTTTTCCGGAGGTGACATCGGAGGTCGGAGGTTACACTTTTGGATGGACTGACTGACTAATTGAGCCAACAATTGACCTTGACTAACATGCAGCATCACGTGCAAACAATAATAAGCCAAATAAATAATTAGTACGGAATCGGTCAGGGTTAGGGTTATTATCGGTGAAGGATGAATTGAATACATTTTTAGATTCTCGGATTATCAGATTTCCAGAAATTTTTTTTTTTCGCAAGCGGAAGGCCCGTTCGTCTAGTGTCATGCAGGATGATGCTGATGGTGGAAAAGGAAAAGAAAAAAAAAGTAAGAGAGAGGAAGAAGAAATGTTAATCAACAAGGTACTGCTGGAATTCTAAGATGCTCATTTGGCCGAAAATGGAAGGCTACATAATGTATTAAGAAAGTGGATATGCTGGCCTAATCGATATTGATCGGAAGCATAGTGGGGATAGGATATATCGAGGGGAGAAATTTTGACAGGGGGGGAGGGGGGGGGCAGGATGTGCGGGTTGCAGATTATCGATCCCCGCCTTATGTCTAGTTAACTTAACATACACAAAGTATCATTGACATTTCACACAAGAGAGACAAGACAAGACATATCGCCCAGAACTCACCTCATCCTATCGCTCCACAGACCTCAAAGCCTTTCGTCCCTAGTTACTCGAACTAATCATCTTGGAGCCTCACACAAGCACAATTACCACCAGTCCGCTTAGGAGCACACAGCAACCGTACGTAGTACTACGTCCACCAGTACATATACAGCCGCCATCCTATGAGCCGCACAGTGTTTCTTTTGCCAAACGCACAGCAGGGGGGCTAGTGGGGATGAAAGGGAGGGGTGCTGTTAGTTATTGTACGGGGATGAAGGGATTACCTTGATGATATAGACGAGAGGGGGATTACACGGTTGAAGTGCCCTTTTGGCTAACAACGTGTTTAATGGCAAGACACAGTAAGAGTGTAAGGTTTCTTCCCCCCTCCCCTAGTAATCTCTGGTCTCCTTCCTTAGAGCTCTTTCGTCCTCTCTTTGGACTCAGACTCAGACTCAGTCCTTTTCAATCAATCAATCCCTATCCCCTCCCTGTCCACCCCCCTCGCTCTCCATCCCTCACTCTCCTGCCTGCCTGCCTGCCTGCCTTGCCTGTCTGTCTGTCTGTCCCCCTCCCCGCCTGGTCTCCCCCGGCGCGGCGTCCACCATAGCCGTGCCACCACGCCAGCCAGCTATTATGCTATGTATGTTATGGCCCCGCCGTGTCCATCTTATTCTTTTTTGTATTTTATTTTTAAAAAAGAATCCCACTTTCATCCTTCCCCCCCGCTAGAGAGAAGTGCTAGCTGTCTATATACTGTACCTCTTACCAACCGCAGACGTCCACGTCCCCTCTGCTGTTTCCTTCCCGCCATCCCTCCACCCTGCCCTCAAATTCTTCCCCTGCCCTTTTGACACTGCACCCCTCCAACCCCCCCTCTCTCACTCAATTCACCTCCCGGAAGAATTCGTTGTGTGCGCTTGGCAAAGTCTCTCGATAAGCGATAGACGATCCCCCGCAAATCCAAAAGTACATGCCATCCTGCAGCTCTCCGTCTCATAACTAACTTCTGCTCCTGCACACTACGTATTGCTCAACGACTTGACTGCTTGCTCTTTTTTCTTTTCTTTTCTTCACTTTCTCTGTCTCTTCCTCTCCTCTCCCCTTCCTTCCCCTTCTCTTCTTCTCTTTTCTTCTCTGACTCCTCCTGTCATCTCCTCCGTCAGCCTTGTGAATTTCCGTTTCTGCCTACTTCTTTATCTCCTCTGACCCCGCCCTCCACTTCTTCTTCTTCAGCTGTGGTCGACCCCTCTATTTACTGTCTGTCTTTCCAGCTTCTTCCATCTGGCAGGCACAGCCAACACAAACTCTATCCAGAGTAACATCAACCTTCACCCAAAGCTTTACTCAACGCAACCCCAAGTAGTTGAATCAACACTAGTAGTAGTAGTGAGTGTGAGCTCTCAGCAACAACCAACCTAACGAATATTATATAAATATTCACTACAGCAACCACAACTGCCCCACCAAAAAACAAACTTGGAAAGAAAGAAAGACTCCAAGATGACTACTCCCCCCTCCGTCCTCGAGCCGGACTGGAGCATTGTCTGGGAATCCCATATCCCGCTCACATCTACAAGTGCGGATTTAGTTATGAGTGACTGGTCCGCGTGGAGTGGCACCAGCCATGTCAGCAGCAGCAGCAACAGCCCCGAAGCCTTGCAAGCTCCCCTCTCCCTCCCACTCCCACCACTGCAGCCACCCCTGCAACCACAGCAACCACAGCAACCACAGCAGCAGCAGCAGCAGCCTTGCCAGCACCCCACCACAACCGTCGCCGCCCCTCCATCGAAGCGTCGAAAAAGCATCGGTGGCATGTCCGTGCGGCTGCCTATCCGGAAATCTATATTGCGGAACCCGAACTCTTCGCCGGCGCCCAGAAGAACCCCGAAAACTAAAGCAATCTCCTCACACATCCCCTTCGAAATATGGCTGGAGATCTTCTCGTATTGTTCTCCGGCGCAGCTGGCGAAGCTCCGTCGGGTCAATTCCAGCTTCAAAGGATTCATCGACGATGAAAAGATTTGGGCAAAGAGTCGGCGAAATACATTCCCGAACTATCCGGAACCTATCTATGGCTACCCCGAGAACTACATGTGGAATCTGTTAAAAGGCAGTGGATGCGTGATTTGCGGGGCGCCTAGGTTCAAAAAATGCTACTGGACTTGGGGTATTAGGCTGTGCACTGCGTGTTTTAAGGATAACAGGATCAGGGTATGTGTTTGATGTTTTTCATTCATTCATTTATTTTATTCCCGGAAGTGATGTCGGATGGAGGCTAATGCTTTTGGTAGGGTGATGAGATTTCTGGAGAGCGCGAGTTTGTCAATGCTGCACAAGTGTGTCTAAGGCATTGTTTCGTATCGGGTGAGCCCCCCCTACTCCTGAAACATGCAGCACATCAAACATGTCTGTCGGTTGAAATTGCAAGACTTAAAAGTCTTACTCATTGTTTGATTTGCAGGGAAATTCGTTTCGACCCAACGCGGGAACTACTATGGGCTCGGCGGAGGAGACCCGTGCTACTGGAAAGACGAAGTGGCCGCATTTAGGAAAGCCTATGATGAGAAGAAGAGCCAGGAAGCCGAATTCCCGGGCATCCTCGCCACTTTTATCGAGTATGAAAAGGACCAGGTTAAAGTTCAGATGGACTTGGCGGTAAAGATGTGCGACTTCGAGAGGATTGGTATGACCTTGGGATTTAACATCACCTGATACGTTTATAAGTCCCTAACATGTGCCTTTAACAGAAGCGGTAAACCGCCGTGAGGAACTCGCTGAAATCCGCCGTCAACGTCTTATCTCAATCCCGGAGAAATGCAAAGAACACTTTAAGCCTCCAATTCCTGAGGGCGTCCTTGAACTCATCCCGTCTTACCAGGCTGCGCTCAAGGCTGGTAATATTCTCACCGACCGAGGCTGGAAAACCCTGGTTACAAAGATCACAACCGAGCGAACAAGAGCCGAGGCGCAGTACCAACAACGCCAACAAGAAAAAGAGCAGGCACATCGCAAGTACACAAGCATTAGGCGAAGGGTCCGTAAGGAGGAGGCATTGGACTATAGAAACCTCCGGGAGCTCAAATCTGCCATGCCAAAGCTGTTGAAGTATGCGAGAGATTTTATCAGAAGGGAAGGTGGGATTCTTCTTCTTGAGTCCAGAAAGGTTCAATCTTTCATCATGGAGACATTCAAGTACTGCAGACGTACTTGGTATGAGAAAAACCCCAAGAACCCCCTGCCATTCAGGGCAGCATATTTCATCTGGGAAGAGGTAATCGAGGAAACCTTTAACCGTGGTGGGTTCGATGTGAAGTTTTGTTGCGAGTACTGTACGATCCTAGGAACGTGGGAGGAGATTATTTTTCATCTCGCAGTGGATCACCTAAAGAAGCCAGATATGCTAGGGCTTGCGAGGTATCCTGTGGAGTTTCAACCGGAAGAAAAATACACCTACAAGAGACCTATCCCGAACTGGGATGGCGCTGAATGGCCAGAAAAGATTCCGATCTGTGCCGGAGGACCAAAGTTTTTCCCTAAATTCTTGAAAGCTGCCCCCACCAAGCCTATAATATCAGCTAGCACCTCTACAACAGGCTCTCCGAGACCCAGAAAACCAAAAAAGCCCGGAACAAAGGATGATCCAATTTGCATGTTTGCGAGCAACAGTTGTACTATAAAACCGCAAACTTCAACACGCATGCTTATCCTCCGCGCCATTACGGAACTCAATGACCTTCATGTCCCCCCCTTCTTCCAACTATCCATCTTCTTCAAGAAGATTGTGCTAGAGTTCAAACGCTACAAATTCCGCGTGGAGTTCAATGAACTCTACTACGAGTTGATCCGGATCTGTAGCAGACCCGAAAAAACTCCTGCATGCTTCTCCCACGACTCAATTATGTGCCATACATGCTTATGCTCCTGGGAGGGAGCTGAGAGCAGCATAATCACGCTCATGCAGCACTTCTTCGAGAAGCACCACCAGGTCAAGGATTGGCGAAAAGACATGCTGCTCATGCCTGGCCCTCCAGATATCCTTGATATGTTCCAAAAACTTAACGACCGCCAGATGGAATTCCGTTGGGATCAGAGAGCATCAGAACACCAGCTTGACACAAGCTCTGCAAGAGACAAAATGACCATTGCAGACCAAAACGGAGATGTTTTGTGTTCGATGGAACAGCTGAAGAACATCATTGTGTTGAAGCAAGGCACCAATATCTTTGAGGGCATTGAACGGAAGAATGGCGAACTCCATATCCGGGACGAAAATAATAGCATGGACAGGAAGAGGAAGCGGGAGGCCGGAGAGGCTTTTGACGATGATGTGCAAGGAGAAGGGAGTGATAAGGGGAAGGAGAGTGATGGATCCGAATTTTCTTTTGAGGATTTTATCGCGGAGAGTGAGGAGGATTGGGAGCTTGGCAGTTCTGTGGATTCGTTCGGCGAATTTGATAACGACCTCTGCGGGATTGACTCCGAAACCTGGGTTGAAGATGATGACCAAATGGAGCTCAGCGATATGATGTTCGCTTAATACTCCAAATAGGATCGATTAATAACGAGAATTAGCGGTATGGTTTAGGAGGAACCTAAATAAGATATAACGGATTCCATTTTAAGTTTGTGTGCTGTTTTTCTTTTTTCCTTTTTCCTTTCCTTTTTTTTCCTTTCCTTTTTTCCCTTTTTTCTCACGATCGAGAGAGAGAGGTTTGCATGGCGCATTTGATTTGAATGGTTGGTCATAGATTGATGGTATTATCTTTATTTGCTCTCTCATAGAAGGTTTCCTTTTTTTTTTTATTGTTTCCGAGGGGGCTAGGTGCCGCTACTATTTCACATTATCATCTCGGGGGTCTCATGGGTTTTCTTTGAATTAATTTCCTTGACTTTTTTCTTTCTCTTGCTTACTCTGGGAAATACTGTGCGGGGTGTTATTGTGGGTCATCTATTTTCTTGCTTTATTTACTGGGAGGGGGTGTTTTTGATTCAAGGACTTTCTTCTCCGGTACAGCGGTGGGTAATAAGTCATCAGACGGAACGCCACCAAAATACGCGTTTGCAGGCAAAATTATGGCTAGGTCGCCCGATGACTTATTACCCACCGCTGTACATGCCCTTGTTTGCTGCTTTTTTTTTCTTTTTTCTTTTTTCCCTCTCTCATGGTTCAATGTTTTACTGTGGATCTATGGCTTGCTGGTTAGATTGATACAACTCTTGTGTGTGTGTTTAGGCGGTGGCGGTTGATGCGTGCGCGCTGCGTTATATCCCTATCCTACTAGTTTGTGGTTAAGCAATTTTACTGGATTTGAGCAGTGGTATTATTTCGGGGGTGTTAATTTGTGAACATGGGATGAGATTTAGGAGGAGATTTGTGCTAGACTTAATAAAACAAGAAAGTAACTAATTCGGTTTCTTAATTTACAACTAGTTGGGTTTAGCCCGGTGCTGTCAAAATGATATAGTGATTCATGGACTATCACTCGGTTCCTTTTTCTGACTAGTGGTAGCGCCGTGTGGGTTGGGGTTTGTTTCTTTAAGGAGCGACTAAATATCTGGCACGTGCCAGCTTACTTGGTTTGGCGATCTTGGGATGAACTATAGCTACATGTACCAAACATCGGCCAAATTGCCCACCGCAGGCGGCAAGGCTACAGGTACATTCCTGTTTCGCACAATATCATGTGCGAATGCGAAGCTCAGTTAAGCTTGTTGGGGGTATTGTTTCTATAGACACACCTTCTGTCTGCGGAAATGGGGATAGACAGAAAAGCATTAATTAAGTGAGTGCGTTGTTATTTATCTCTCTAGTGCTCGATCGACTACATTTTTTAATTATCCTTCATTTAGCACATGCGCTTGAGTGGGGGTTTATCACTCACTTAAAGGCTCAATACTCAACACTCAAAGTTAACTCCAAACTCAGCGTCCCCAGCGTCCCAACCCCAGCGCAGCCTCAGCTAGCCTACAAGGCTCCTATCGAACGAGGGCGCTCATTATTATACCTTCCGGTGGTGCTCATACATGGAATATCACTCGCGCCAAGCCAGACAGACATGCGGGAACAGTAAAGTGCACGGCACGTCAATGTTTCTGCAGTGTTATCTAGAGAGTTCTTAGGCTGGTGGGGCTAGCGTTCTCCGGGGAGACGAATTTGAGGTCTATGAGATGAGGATCTACACTCTTGACGTGTAGAGTAGAGATACGGCTATCTGTTATTTAATTCGGCGGTTAGTGATAGTATATGATACTATCGCTTCTTTTGTCTGTCCGTGAATAAGATAGAGGACTAGTAGGGCATATACGCTGGAGATTTTTGCAGTAAGATAGGGCTAGATATGAGTCCATCTCTCAGACACACACGTACGTGCACCACCACTACTATTAGTGTCCAAGATGTCGCGAGGTTAAAGCGTGGGGCATGAGTTATACTTTTTATATACTGCTGTAGATTAGAAAGGTTCTAGCAGGCCTATAGGCTTTTTGTTCGCGAATGTGTGGTCTCTGTACCATCCTCCCTTTAAAAACAGCGGTCTGTGCCCAACTAGGACTCCAACATCGATAACATTGTTCTATTAGTACATAGAAGGCCGTCTCGACGATACCCATTGGGCCATCCTATACCCGGCCTGGGCTTAGATGCTCGCATCCCATGACGCCTGGAAAGATTTGCTATAGGCCCGTTTATCCACTACTGTAAGGTGGTCTAAGCAACTGCGTCTCCCTGTGGTACAAAATCCGAATAGATAAGTAATCAGGGAAACGAGGATAGCTTTTGGTGGCGAGAAATCAGGAGAAAGGGATATCCTATCTTTTAATTTGGGGTAACTGGTGTACTTATCATTTCTCTCACAGTAAGGTTATCCCCACGAATATGATAATAAAAAGTGGTAGTAAACGCGGCCTGCGTGACAGCCACATGAGACCCCCAGCCGACTCATCATCACCACCATCACCACCATCACCATCACCACCATCACGCACATCACCGCCATCACCATCAATACATCAAGAGCGGGCACATGCTATGCCAGCTCACGCCAGATTCATGTACATATTATTCTTTAAGCAATTGTATTTCCTAATTTTTACAAGCCCGTCTATAAAGGGGATGATTTGAAGATGATATTCATGGCAGTGGTTGATGGTTTATTAATTAGAAGATATTTGTGTGATGAAGCCGTGACAATCCACAGAATATCCTGCTACCGTGACAGCCTGGATAGCCTATCCCTTCTCGGCTGATTACCTAGAATTAATTCCTCATGATATCCTGTCACTCCTATAAGTTATCTTTTCCCCCCGAATCATGCAGAGATTGTCATTTACTACCTATACAAAAATTGATAACTTATCCTGATCGTACCAAAGTCGATGTACCACAGGATCTACAGTCGACTAGACGTGTCATCTTTAAGTGTATAAGTAGATCATAAGATTTCATCTTCCTTCGCTCATGATGATCCTATTACCTATAATTGAGCCTCCTACAACTACCCGACTGCGCACGCGCACTGTGCTCTAGGAGGCGGCACCAAGGACAGCTAGCTACATGTACTTATATATACAAGCGCCTGTATTAGATGAGATACTATCATAATTAGACTCTTATCAGTCAAGAAGATGCACCACTTGTCACGTCGGTACATGCGTTATTCTCGATAAATTGCATCCTAGAAAGAAGTCTCTATAGTAAGTCAATCATTTTATGACAGCTCTTACTCTCACGAGCCTCTCTCTTCAGTTATCAATATTCAAGCACTAACGTATATAACAATCCCGCCGTATCTAGCTAGCCTAGAGCGATAGTAATAATAGACCAGCCCCCCGCCCCGATCTGGGTTCTACTGGTAGATAGCTAGACCGCGCCAGCAACAAAACAATGTGTCAATGATATCTCCCCACTTTTTTTCACACAAACGCTGGCCTGCAACGTGACACAGACTGACGCCCAACGCGGCCTAGCCCCGTCACCCTTGCAACAACACGAAGTCACCTCTTTCTCTCGCCTCAAACACCTTCGCTCACGTCGCTCATTCTCGCGACTTTAACCTCATCACCACCACCACCAGACATCACACTCAGCATCAATTCTGGTCCACCAGACCACCACACACCACAATGGCGTCCGCTTACAACCTGGAACCGCAGACGAAGTACGCCCCTCTCCTCACGCCTCTTCCCTCCTCCCTCTCTCTACCCTACCTACTGACCCACCCACTCCTCCCAGTGCCAAAGTAATCCTGCACACCAGCCACGGCGACCTCGACATCGAGCTCTGGGCCACCCAGACGCCTCTCACCTCCCGCAACTTCCTGCAACTCTGCCTCGACAACTACTACACAAACACGGCCTTCCACCGCCTCGTCCCCAACTTCATCCTGCAAGGCGGCGACCCTACCGGTACCGGTCATGGCGGCGAAGCAATCTACCCTGGCGGGCTCTTTGAGGATGAATTCCACTCCCGTCTCCGCTTCAACCGCCGTGGCCTTGTCGGCATGGCGAATTCGGGCCGCCGCAACGACAATGGCTCGCAGTTCTTCCTGACGCTCGGAGACACAAAGGAGCTGACGGGGAGGAATACGATGTTTGGCAAGGTGGTGGGCGACACGCTATACAACCTGGTGAGGATGGGGGAGGGCGAGTGTGAGGAGGGCACGGAGAGGCCCGTGTATCCGGTTACGATTACGGGCGCGGAGGTGGTGGTGAATCCGTTTGAGGACATGAAGCCGCGTGAGGCGGCGGCAAAGGCTGGGACGCTGGAGGAGAAGAAGGCTGCCGCGGGGAAGAAAGCTGCTGCAGGAAAAAAGAAGAAGGGAAAGGCGCTTCTGTCCTTTGGCGGCGATGAGGAGGAGGCAGAGCAGCAGCCGGTGCTCAAGAAGCCGAAATTCAACACCCGGCTCGTGGTCGCCGCACCACTATCGGAAGAGGCGCCAGAGAAACAGGCGGAGAAGAAAATCTCGGAGCCGACAAGCACGGGCGCAAAGAACGCCATCACAACAACAGAGACGGTCACGACCGTGACGTCGAAAGATGTTGACTCCCTCGCTGACCCAGACCCAACACCCGTCCGCGCCCGCTCGCCCTCCCGTACGCCCTCACCACCGCCGACGCGCCAGGCCTTGCAACTCGCAGAAACTAACGCCCAGATCGCGGCACTGAAACAATCACTCCGCCGCGACCGCGACACACCCACTACCACCACAACAACTACAAAACCCAAGAAATCCCTACTAGCAATCCAAAAAGACCTCCTCCCCGCAACATCCATCAAAGGCCGCAAACGCAAGCGCGACACCGCCAAAGACGAAGACGAGACGCTCGCCGCGCTAAAACGCTTCCAAAAGAAGCTCTCCACCGCCTCCTCTGCCCCACCTACCACCTCCTCCGCCACCTCCCGCACAACCAAAGACACTGCCCCGGCCACCGACAAAGACGCCACCAGCGTCTTGGACGAAGACGACGAGTCGGCCCTCTGCGATCTGCACTTCATCCCGAACTGCGCCTCGTGCGGCCTCTACGAGCGGCCCTCACGTAGTCCTAGCCCGGGGGCCAGCGAGGCGCTGTGGAGTCATAAGCTGAGCTTTGAGAAGGATAGACTGGGCAAGGATCTTACGTGGAAGCGCAAGAACGAGGAGCTGGTTATGATTGATCCGAGGGAGAAGGAGAAGGAGATTTTGCAGTTGGGGAAGAGGCGGGAGAGGGGTGGTGGTAGTGGCGGCGGTAGTGGGGGAGGGACGGAGTGGGGGAAGAGGAGGGAGGGCGATGGGGGACGGGGTGAAGGTTCGGGAAGAGGGGGCGAGAGGGGAAGGGGTGGAGGAGATAGGGGTGAGAGGAGGGGGGTGGTAGAGGTGATCGCGGGGGTCCGAGTGGGGGACCTAGGAGGTAGTGGTAATGATTATAGTGAGGCTTTGCGTCTTTTTTTGTATTTTATAGCTTTTTTTTAGGTAGTTATGTTTAGCAGAGGTCTTCTAAATAGATTGGGTTGCTAATTATCAGTCTTTTGTATCCTTTTTGCTAAAAATAAATATGTATTATTATCGCTGCAGTTGTTATTGCGCCCTTTATACCAGAAATCAATTCATTACTATCCTATATTTTCCTAAAAATCCTTGGTAGCATCTCTAAACAGAAACCCTTATGCCCACGGGCTAGAGACCAAGGAAAGCCCATATCTCCATCTCCTTTTACGTACCTCTATTTCCCCTAACCATCCCCGGACCCAACTTCTCAACCACCGAAAACCTAACATATCAATCATTACCTGATCGAAACCAATTAGTCAATTTGACCCCCTTTCTTCTTTTTTCATATATATCAATTATTATGGTTTTCATAAATCAAATCTATTTTTTTTCAGGCTTGGCACACGAGTGATATCTCGTGAATCCAGCCAGCCAGTCAGGTTTTATCAGATCGATCCTACAGTATTGATGAGCGCGATAATTCCCCCCTTTGTCTTTTTTTATATGGTGCTATGTCGAGTGAATACATGCAGTCACGCAGGTTTAAGGGGCTGGAGAGAAATTAATACAAAAAAGTCGCGAGGCCATACCTTTATAGAGCGTAAACCCTTATAAGAAATTGAGGATTAGGGTTTAAGTTCGATACAATGTGCGTTCACAGTAGAAACTGCTTGTTGGACCACCCGAAAATTGAATTTTTTGTTTTGTTTTGTTTAATTCATTTTTCTTTCTACCTCTGTCAATTTTCCTCGAAGTTTTCGATCAAAAACCCCTAACCCTGCTCTTTCTATAGGGGTAACGCACCAAAAAAAGGTTCCAAAGTCTTAAGGGTACTCTTATAACAAATAATCGGTCATTTACCCTTAAGATTACATACAAATTATTTGGGACCGGAAACCTCCACCCTTATAAGGCGAATACCCTTTTAACCCGAATTTTTATAAGGAGATTGTACTGTATATGTATCTCTAGCCAATAAGCCGACCGGGAGACTGGGACAGGAATCTCTATATCGATGCTGTTCCTTCGGGTTGTCATCGGGTGTTGATATCATGTTGTGGTGTGCCGGTCTACCGGTATAAGTACATGAACACGCCCGGTCGGTAATCGGCCGGACAGATCATGCCACAACTCCCCCGCGGTACTTCCTTCATGTCATATCCCACCCGGTACCGGTTCTTGGGGGCGGGCTACTCTAGTAATCCGCCGGTACTGTACTACTCTAGATCTTATATTCAGATTTTCAGCGGCGACCGCTCCCTTGCAGGAATATTATACAAGTGACAATATGTTCTGGTCTAGCTATAGTATCTCACCCCCGCAAACGTACCGGCGAGTAACTTCCCTCAATTGCCCGCGCGCATCGGCCGGATCGAGAAGGCGCGAGTACGTAGGCCTAACTAACTCTTCTGCGCCGGCCCACTGGGCGGTGAGCGGGCGTGGTAATTTCAATGCGGTGATGCCGCCGGGCACCTATATAAGTAGGCCGCCTGAATATTGGTACATATACTCATAATTTAAGTAGGCCAACAGGCCCAAATCTAGGCTCTGATACCGCGCCGATATAGAGCGGTACAAGGGGTCCTTTTCTCGCACTCTCTGCAGTAAGGACCCGGCCCGAATGTTTACCGTTTGCGGGCATGTTCACTGCCGCTAGTCGGCATGAGTGATACCCCATGACGTGACCGCCGTGTCTCTCGCAGCCCGCAATTTATAAGGGTGGAAATTCCCCTGAGGCTGGGAGGTGGGGTGCGGGCCCACCTGCATATAGTGCTTGGAGATCTGCCGTGGTATATAAGGAATCTCTTTATCAACTCCCGGCCTCCTCCTCCAGGCTTTTTCTCTGTTGTATATTTTATACCTCGCAGATCCACACCCATCATACCGGTCCCTACACCAGGTCAAAGGTCCCGACTAAGTATTATATAAATATATCGCTCTTCCCCTTGACGGGTAAACATCCCGAAACAGCCATTTGCATGGTTGATACATCGTTGGTTGCGTCCCAAACCCAACTTTAAGCTTTCCACCACAATAACAACCACAAGACAGCAACGCGATCATCATTATCATCATCATAATCAACGGTAAAGTTATTCCAGGCGACACGTATCAACAAAACCACCGTCAAGTGCGGTCCAAGGTTTCCAGGATAAATGTACCTAGTCAGTCCAAATATAATTTGATCACCACCAATCATGACCCCTCACTCGATCCCAGCACGAGAAAAAAAACAAATAACTCTCAGCCTCGTATCCGTCAAGCGAGCCGGAGTAAAACATATAGCACCCACGACCTATCGCCTTGTTCTGCACTGCCCATTGGCGTTCCCATCCCAATCCATGTTCAGCCTCATGCAGCCTCCTATTCCTGTAGAGTACCCACGGGGCACGCTTTCTAGAAGCGGGATTTACAGGTTTTAACTTTAGAGTTTTTTGCAATGTGGGTTGGCGAACTGGGGAGGTGTGCGAAACTTGTTAAATACGCCGGTACATGTACGTCCTGCACTTTTTCGAGATGGAAATCCGCCAGGAAGAAGCAAAGTAGCCGCAAAGCAAACCAAGCAAGTCATGGAGACTGAGGAGGAAGGCTTTCAGAAGTGGTGGTGCGAGGCAAAAATACTCTCAAACCCCGACATCAGCGGGATAGGTGTGAGTTGTTGTTATGCCCGCCCTCGGCCCCCCCCCCCCCCCACGTTGTTGCCTTCCAGCGTTCCTTTTTCCCCACAAACGCTAACTTGGAACCTATCCGCTAACTTGGGCTTATCACGACGACTACAGGTGATCTCTGCCTTCTTCGTGCAAGGCTTTCTCGCCAGCCTAATCGGCATCTGCATGTACTACTTCTCGGGCCGCTGGAATCGCCTCATCACCTTCCCGCCGCTCGCCTACAAGTACCTCCATGCTGGAGGGCGCCTTGGGGGCCTCCCCACGCTTCCGCGCTCCCTCCACCCCGCGAATCCGCTCCGCGCGGCGATGATGACAGACATCATCCTGCTGACCTCGGACATGCAGACCCTGTCTGGGATCGCCCTAATGGTAGCCTCGCTGTCGCAGTTCCCCAAGCTAAGTGCCTACCACGCTATCATGGTTGGGAACATGGCGTGGATCCCATCGCTATCACATCATCTGGCCATCATGTATGTTTGGGACGAGAAGCCGTATGGGCGCTTCAACACGGTGCGCTATGCGGCGGTGGCGCTGTATGCTGTTTTGTACGCCGTCTACTGCGGCTTGACGTACACGAGTGTTCGGCGGCGATGGGACCTCGAGCAGGATTGTTTCCGCGCGTGTAGTGCCAAGTATTGTGTTGGTAGCTACACTGAGCGGGACTCACTGCTGGGCTGGGTCCTGGTCAATCTTGTCTTTTTCGTGTGTGGCTATGTACCAACTATTTGCGGCCTCTTTGTAAAGATGTTCGTGAAAGGGTCGTGGCCGTGGATGAGGCTCGCTGGAGGCCTTGTGTTTTCAGCCGCCCTCTGTCTGCCAGTCATGATCTTCTGGACGGTTTTTACGCTGTGTGGCGTGTTAGGGTATCGTAAAGCAAACAGAGAGTTACTAAGTGAAGATGCGGAGGAGAGGTGGGGGTTTGGACAAGTTGTTGCGGTTGTATCGTTGCTGCTTGTGGTGTTTGAGTTTTGGAAGTCGTATGTTCGTAAGTTTCCCCCGTCTACAAATATGGCCTTTGAATAGATATGAAAGAATGTAAATTCATGAGAGAAAATAGTCTCAATGCTAATCAATGTTTGCAGAATATAATGAAACGAGTTCAGAGGAGGACCCGGCGCTTTGTAAGTGCACGTGCTTCTGCGGAAAGCGAGTCGATAGCTTTTCCACTGTGGAGAGTGGAGGCATGGTTTCTGTAAATTTTTGAGAGTTATATGTAGTATAATGTATGTATCGAATTGTAAATATCTTCCTGGGACGCTTCCCTAGAAGGAAAGCCGAAATTTAACAAGAGATGAGTGGAAATGACCTCAAATCTAAGTAAATTTATCCCAGTCAGCAGGAATTTGACACCGCAAACACATCTGATATATATTTTGAATAATTGTTTCGTTCTATGATGTTAGGTTTAGTGTGGCTTAGCGCTTTTACGATTACACACGGCCAAGAACTCATTCCAATGGCCGAGGTCAAGTATATATCACTCCCTATCGCAACTACTGATCGAGTCCTGTGCTAACTTGGTTACTTGTGTAAAGGAAAGTGAGGCCTATGCAGTCGATAGAAAGTACATACCATGCTCGACGCCTTTTCTTTTTGGCTGGATATTTCCTCCGTTGCAGGGATAATTGTGAGAAAATAAAAGTATCTCATTATATTACCTATTCCTTTACTTGTCCTTGTTAAGGGATACAACTTTGGGGGTCTTTCCTGTATTGGCCGTCGGTGTCGGTTGCCGAGGTAATTGATACCCACTATCGATATTTTAAAACTGGGTATCACTATACGTATATATAGCTTCTGAGAAGTGGCTCCTGCGGACCCGAAAGTGTGAGTACATTTGTAGATTCTCAGGTGCCTGGATTCAAATAGAGTGGCTTACCATGAGGGTTTTCAGATTGATCGAAAGATAGCACTAATGCTGGAAGAGATCGATCTTTACCAACGTGGATTCAACAAAAATTAAAAGCTTAACAGCACGTTCTGCAGTGTAGTGTGGGTGAGGGGTAGGTACGTCAACACAACCAATAAGATGTGCAGAATTTCTGTCCAAGCTCTCAACATGCGCATACAAAGCGTTCATGTAGAGTATCATAACTTCTATATTCAGAATCGAGGAATAACGATGCCATGATTTCAAAAAAGAAAACAGAATCGGAACCATTTTAAGTCTCGGGACGAATCTTGGGACGAATTTTGGGACGAACCGCCCTTACCATGTCCGAACCATATTCCATGAAGAGACTAGGTAACCCAACCTACACAACCGGGTAAATCCGTACGCACCGACGAATTGGATTCCACATTTGGATCAGATAGATGTGCTTCGCCACATATCTACCCTCTACATATCAGATCAGATCCCATCTCATCTCAAAGGATTGCAAGGTGTCCTTCCTCCCCAGGTTAGAAGAAAGTCTCAAGTGCCAATGATCCAGTGGCTTTTCGGGATCGACGCAACCCATGATAGGGGCACAGTACTTTCCGGGTCCGAGGGGCGGAAACCAGTGGGTCAGAAATGAGGTACGTGAGAGCCTCTCCCCCTTTTGTATGTGCCGTCGCGTATCTAGGGTAGGTGGGTAATAGAGTCTTAGACATGCTTTACCCAATCTTGCCGCGTCGTCTTGCCTTAAGTGATGGACCTGCCTGTCGGTTTCTTTTATTTTTTTGTGACCTGGACTTTTTCCTCAGAGCAATCTCCATATCGATTGCCTCTAGATGGCATGCGTGTAATGTGCCGGTAATGAGATTTCGGGTCTTGTCTGTCTGTCCGCATTCATATCCAGCTATATTTCATAACTCAACCCATCTCACAGGTACCGGAAGGTTGAACGTTAATCGATCAGCCAGTCATTCAGTTAGACCGTCCGGGGGTGATTGAGGCGGCGGATGGACGTGTGTTGGGGGTAATTGATCATGCGACTCGACTCTGGTTCTGGCTCTTGGTACTTGGGTTTAGGTATATCATACTTAGATACACAAATAGTCTTGGTGGGTTTTGTGGAGAGACAGCTCCGAAATCACCATCCATGGGGAGAGGCACTCTAGAAGTTCTCGAAGATGTGGGCAATCATCCGGAATTTATCTCATACCTGGGCTGCATATCTAGTGTATTTATGCAGCGGTAACAGAACCCCCTCCAGCCCTGACAAATCTCCGTAGATGGAGTTGAAAGTAGGTAGAACTGTACCTACGAAGAGAGTAACGTACTTAATCCTGTGGAGTATGCAGGTGTAACTATCCTGGACGTCCGCAGAATAGAGAAACTTCCCTTTTAGAAAAATATCCCCAAAGAGGGGACCCAAAATGGTCGACGCATCCCTATCAAAAAGTAGGAATCCTGAAAAGGGATCATAACAACACCCCTTCCATTCCAAGTTCCCACACCACTCATCATACTCGCACGTGATAAGAGTAGACCCAACAGATGCACGGGACGACATGCATGGTGCTGGTTTCTTTCTTGGTAACACATTTGTTCCTTCATTTGTTCGTTCTGTTTCTCCCTTTTTATTTCCTTTTTTCTTAGGCTCGGGATTGGATAGTATGTTGGGAAGCACCGGTAAGTTGTAACGGAAACTTAGTTTTTTATATGATTATGAATTTGGTCTGATTTGGTCAAGAAGTCTTGATTGCATACCATGAAATTTGTACTGCACTTGTTTTTGGAAACTCTAGACTCCGAGACTCGTAGAGTAGTTTTGTAAGTCAAGGTTCTTGACTATTTTTGGTACATCGGATGGCAGTTTCATGCACTGCTTTTTCTTCTCGACTTCCTTTTCTCCATGCTGAGTGGCCCTTAATGTAGGCCGGCAAGTCGTGATCGTGAGGATCGCGATAAGGCCTTTCCTTGGTTTTTCTCCTTCATTCCTCTATTTTGCCTAATGCTTTCTTATGCATATGTTGTTTCGGTCTTGGTTTTGTTTTTGATTTGTGTATCATAAAGAAGAAGAAGAACCCGGAGGCTTCCTGCACCGCACAGCACAACTGGCGTGATCCATCCCGACAGAGAACTTCTGTATGGCCTATGCAGGTAGTTTTCGTTTCGTGGGCACTACCTACGGCGGGACACCGACAAACAGGGTATAGAATGTGGTCCAAGCGGGGAATGAGGAAGAGAGTATTTGTTCTAGCGTGATAGAAACCTTCTTGTCCGATATGATACATGTATTGGCCGCGGGAGGGGCCGGGTTTAGATGGTGGGGGAAGGGGCAGAGCTCAAGTCATCTGGTACTCTACCTAGGTATTTAGCTGGAGGGAAGAATTTGCTCCAGGTGGAGGAGGTATGTAGGTGTTTCTTGTTGTTTCCTTTGCATGATGATCGTGATCTTTCTTTTCTTCTTTCCCCTTCTCTTGTTTTCTTCTTCCCTTCGTCTCTGGGTATTGTGGCGGGGCTATACTACCTTTGTCATGTCATGTCATATTGCACTGGGAGGGCGCCTTTACTTGACATTAAGTGAGAAATTGAGGCCACGCACGTCGGTTTCTTGGATGAGCCCTGTTCTATGGTACACGACAGCACGACAAGACTTCTATGGTCTGCCAGCTATATGACAGGACGGGTACAAGTTACTTACATATTGTTTTGACCGCCACCCCTTGTAGCTCAGAGGCCAAAGCTGACTGGCTGGTTGTTGTCGGAGTTTTTGAGCCGTGGATAGTGTTTTTGCCTAGGAAGTGTGCATAAGCTGTACCTACATATTATTCTTCAGCAGAATATCGTCAGGCTGCCTGCATACACATAGCACGTAAAGCATATTCGTACACTCGTAGAGTACGTGCTCTACATAACTTATAAGTAAATTCATATGTACCTACTCTACTCTACGAGTCTACCTCGAGTGTTTGGCACAGGTCGAATGTGCAGTTAGAGTACTCTAGAGTGCCTAGATACCCGATTACATGCAGTAATAATCTTACCCTGGAGAGAGTTCCTATTCTGTACATAGATGTACCATATGCAGTCCATCCACTCATCCACTCATCCACTGTTATTCTGGAGCTTCAACCAAGAGAGAGCAATCCGCCGAATGCTTGGCCATGAACGGGTAGGCCAAAGAGCCACAAGCGGCGCAAAGCGAGTTCTTTGGCTTTGCTGTAATACCTACAGCTCTCCATACTGTATCATCCCAGGCCCGATCTCAGGAGAGTTTGGATAGGGTAGCAATCTGTCTTTTTGGCTGTGACCCCCTTTCCTTCCTCTTACTCTCGCTCCAATTGATGCTGCGCTCTCCCACTT
The DNA here is from genome assembly GCF_003444635.1 of Morchella importuna. Taxonomy (NCBI): domain Eukaryota; kingdom Fungi; phylum Ascomycota; class Pezizomycetes; order Pezizales; family Morchellaceae; genus Morchella; species Morchella importuna. The sequence goes on along the minus strand of NW_025763447.1, from coordinate 71,484 downwards.
TTCCTCATTCTCCCCTCGCATCGCATCGCATCTAAATAGCCAACCAAACAGCTAGCCGTCGTTGTTGCTGCTCCCGTGCCTCTTAGCAGTATAATCCATAACTTATGTAGCGTAGGAGATCCTTCCATCATCCCCCAATAAGTTTTTACAAACGTTCAGCAAATTTATCTCCAAGTGGTCAGCCAGCTGCAGACTTCTCGAACGAGCTTGTAAAGGTTACACTTGATTCGCCTGTCTTCGTGTGCTCGTGCTTCTAGTGCATCTACTTTTCCTTTCGTTTTTTCGTTTTTTTTCACACTCATTTCCCCCCCAGCTTTGTTGCTGCCCGAACCGTCTCCCCCCCGTAGCTATTCAGACTACCCGTGCCCTCCTCCGTCGGCTCTGATCACACCTCCTTTTTCAATCAGACCCCCGTCACACTCTAACCACCCCTCCTCCACCCCCCTTCAGGACATTTCGCTCCTATTCATCTCATCACTCATTCATTCACTCTTCAACGCTTTCCTTTCCTCAACCCCCTACTACACCTACCCCCTCCACCGCCACAAATCTTACTCTGGTGGACTGGAACACCCCTTACCACATTTCACGACGAGACTAGAGACGGAGAAAACCCCTCATCATAACGACTTCCCCGCCCCTTTCCCGGTAACGAGACCCACGCCTTTTAACGATTATTCACGAGCCACGCAACGGAAAGACGACTTTGTGACATTATCGAGAGAAAGAATAGCAAAAATTATATCCTACTCATCCTAAAAAGGCATCAGCATTTGTCCAGCATCATCTTCTTCGTTCGGGTTCATATATTTCTATAGTTTTTTCCACATTACAAAAGAAAGACTTCAATTAAAATCGGGACGATCTTCCGAGAAAGCATTCACAACAATACCGCACTTCTAATACAAGGTTCGCTACAACAAAATCATTTAATTCCAATAAAGAAAACAGAGAGAGAACGACGAAACGTCACTGCAAGCGTCATCTAGAGAAGAAACTACGGTTACGTTAAGACGGTAGTTGGTTTATTTGGTGATCTGACGTCGTTCAGGAATCATCAAAGTTTTTCTTTTCTTTTCCTTTCTTTTCCAACAAAGGGGCTTCGATATCCTTCACTTTTAAACTTGACCAAAGGGACCTTATTACAAGTGCTCTATAAATACATATTTAAAGCCTTTTAAACATTTATCATACCGTCTAAGCGATAGCAATGTCTAGCCATCACGACGGATACTACGACACCATCGGCTCCTCGCGATCACCAACCGGCCAGCACCAACAACAGCAACATCAGAGTCTCCATCGAGCCTCTTCAAGGCATTTTGAAACATTTGCTTCACAGAGTGGCCTTTACACTGCCGAAGACCACGCCGCAAGGTTCGACTCTCGTTATGGCGATTCTTCTCGTTTAGGTGCGGTCACTGGGTACGGGTACGATTCAGGGGCGCAGACTTGGAATGCAAGTAGTTTTGGAGGTGGTGGTGCATTGGCTGCTATGGGTGGCGCTACTGGCAGGATCAAGACCCCATCAAGGCAACGTAGTGCTTTACCAGCGGTATGTAGCAGTAGGGAGGCAGTAGGTATTGATGGGTCGAATTGGAAACTAACCTTCTGATAGATGTGGACTGATACCGCGCCCGTATCTTTGCCCACGGTTTCGCCACTTGCCGGTATGGGGAATATTCCGTTGGGCCCGTCCCCTATGAGAACTGAGACTGTTGGATCGGATCCCGACGAGGAGTTGATACCTACAGCGATCGTAATCAAAAATATCCCATTTGCTGTCAAGAAGGAACAACTGGTGCAATTGATGACAGAGCTTAACTTGCCACTTCCGTATGCATTCAACTATCACTTCGACAATGGTGTTTTTAGGGGCCTTGCGTTCGCAAATTTTACAACCGCCGAAGAAACAGCAGCTGTAATTGATATCTTGAATCATTTCGATCTTCAGGGCCGGAAGCTTAGAGTAGAATACAAAAAGATGTTGCCCTTGGTTGAAAGGGAGCGAATTGAAAGGGAGAAGAGAGAAAGGAGAGGACAGTTGGAGGAACAGCATCGGCCTGTGCAGATGCAGCAGCAACAGCCTATCATCCCTCTATCTACTTCACCTTCTCCCAGCGCTTCTCGGACACTTCCAGGTTAGTACTCCTACCCGAAATCTGTTTTATTCGAGCCAGTTGTTCGCGCCGTAGTGCATTTGGACTGCATAGTTTATTACTTGCCTGCAGAGTGCAGAGTGCATAGACTAATGGTCACGTCCAGACGTAGACTTGAACGATCCACAGACTCTGCAGTTCTACTCACAGCTCCTGCTGTTCCGCGACGATCTTTCCCGAGAGGCTCTTATTTTTCCGTCGACGCTTTCTCCGCAGCAACGTCGCATCGTGCACACCCTTGCACATCACATGGCCTTGGCACACGTTTCTCGTGGTACTGGTGAACAGCGCCAAGTGCATGTTTTCCGTGCCCCAATTTCAGGGACCCCAAGCATAAGCCCACCGTCGATTCCCACGACCGTTCATCCTGTGGAATCGCATCAGCGACGAGTGCTGACTAGGGCGACTACTATGGATTTCAGTGATGCTCGCTCAGAAGGAGCGGGAATGTATTCAACAATAGGTCGTCACGGAAATTCTCTATTGGACATTCCATCTTCGCCTTCTGGCAGAGGAGATATGCATAGCCGACAGAATCTTCGTGCCGCAAAATCGTTTGCTGACTTGCGATCCTATACTCCGTCGCCTGTGCCTTCTTCTGCTAGCTTTCCTGCCGCTCTCGGAGGCAATATTTCTCGGTACACGGACTATGGTGCCAGCGTTACTTCTACTACTCCGAGTTTGACGCCAACTGCGACAGGAACTACCGTGTCTGCTTCTAATGCTAGTGAGTCGTTACTTGTGAATGGACTTGCTGGAGTGTCGCTTACGTCCTCCTTGGGTGGTAATCTCGGTGTCGGTGGAGCGAGCCTTCGAGACCCACTGGATCCTAGGGGTGTTTTGAATTTTGATAGAGAACGACAAAACGGAAGGGACGGCAATCACGATGTTTCAACGCCTGTTAGTGCTGGTAGTAGTAATGGAGGTGTGTCAACAAGGGGATATGGAGGTATGTCGCCGTACAGCGATGAACCGACGTCAGCATCTTCGATGAGAAGCGAGAGGGAGAGAGGCCAGGTAGTGCCTTCTAGACAACCAAGAGGACCGGATCCGGATAGAAATGCGGGGTTTGCGTCCAGGAGGCAGCATCGTGGGGGTTCTGGGGAGTTGGATGTCCAGTCAGGTGTTGAGATCGTGGTTGAATAGAGGGGTGACGGTTTTTATTTTTATTTTTTTATTCAGATTTTTATTATGTTGAAAGTATATTTGTTATTGCCTTTTAAGTCAACTTTAGGGCCTTTGGGACCTTTTCTGTGTGACCTTTTTATTCTATTTATTTCAACTTATCCCGGAACAGTTTTCTCACTGTTGGGATTCCCCCTGTATTAGATAGTACGATGTCTATGATATGGCAACGAATGCGAGGGGAAACAAAACAAAATCAAGAAAGACAGATCCTCCTTTTCTTTTTCTCTATTTCATATTTTGTGCGTTGGGACAGGACGGGCCCGGATGGGATCCGGAAGGCTATGAGGATGATACCTTATTATATATAAAGAATTTTCAGCAATGATACGGGGATTGGGAGGGAGGTATTTCTTATGTTTTCTTACTAACAAGGCAGGAAGGGCTTCATGCTCATGTCGCATCTCGGGGAGGGTTTTTTTTATATATTTTTATTTAAGTTTGCCGTTTTTATCATTTTATATGCGCGTTTCCGTTTTGCTTTTTTCGTTATATTGTACTTGGTTTGATATCCAGTGTAATGCCGGTGTGGGGGTATTTGATAATAGGTTCAAGGTAGCCGGAGCGGTTTATGTAGAGTATCTAGCTTGTTAATTTTGAAAAAAGTTGTTTTGTTTCTGTAAAGTTGTCTCTTTTAATTACCAAAGGGTACTTAGTGACCCAGATCAGATCAATGGGTGGGGAAATCTCGACTCGTCAGAGTTAGGTTACTCAAGTGATCGAGGGTAGCAGTTACTTCGGGCTCCCTTTTGCGGAATGGGAATTATTCCTTTGCTTGGTAATGGATCACTGAGTACCATCGCTGGGTACGAGATCTAGACTACGTACTACGTATCGACATCTCCCAATTCCAACCCCACCACCCCATCTATCGATCCACCTTGTTTTAATTTTCCGGGACTCGAACGAGTGACCAAATCCCATAGGCCCACAGATTATGATAGGATTGAGCAAACGGGGCTGGCGGGTTGCTTACTTGCGTCACAGTGGGTTATCACGGCTGGCAACATATGCCATACACACACCCCCTTACTGGCACTGACTAAAATTGAATCATGAGCGAGAGCATCAAAAAAAGGCTATCATCGAATATCCACTGCTGCGTAAATGGAACACCGAACTCTCTGTTGAGGTACGTAGTGTTCAGTGCATGTTCAAAATGTCGGCATCCATCCAATATGCGTATTCATGACCATCACATTAATCAATGGTAGAAGTGACAACCTCTCTCTCTACTAGCTAGTCATCCAATTGGCCAACAATACCTACGAGGAAGCTCGAGGCACTCAACGGATAGACTCGAGACTTGGAAATGTCGAAGTAATAAGGTTCTGTAAGGGATGCAGTTGGGCGAAGCACGTCTAGATGCCAAAGTTACCGTACACCACATTAACATCACGAGACATCGTTTCACACCGAACTGTACGCAGATTCCCATGGAATGTATCAGCCTAATGGTTTTTGGCAGTTATCTCGGGCGCCTTGGATTTTTTTTTTTTTGTTTAATTCATCGGGTGCCTTGGATGCTCATAGTGGCTAAAACACAAGACTCGGGATTTCCTTCAATAAAAATTACAATATATATAGGCACTAGAAATACTAAAACTCTTGATCATGGGCCCACGGAGACAGAGTGGGTGGGAATATATGCACTAAACAATTCATGTGCAGTGGGCTGACTATACTGTTGAGTAACAACTCTGGCTAGGTAGTAAACTGAAGGAAGCAAGCACCCTCAAGCGATGAGTGTTGTACGAAACCGCTAAGAGAAAATACCAAATATCTCACTCTAAATGACTGTTAGCAAAAGATACAGGTAGTTATATGCATTCATCAGCAGTAAGTACCATCGAAGATACACGATTTTATAAACTCAAATACGTATATCTAAGCTTATAGGGAAAGCAATTTACCGGATGAAGTCTGAGGCACTCGAACAAATAGGCAATGAAGTAGATATATGTATTGTGATACCTACTAAACTAATTTAGTATTACCCTTCTACAAACTGATAGTCTTCTTCATATTATATCACTCGCGTATGAGCACGTGGTTACTTACTCAAAAATATATATGATGGACTTATATTATCATTCACCACCATCTTTATTTTATGGCTGGATGAAGTGGCTAGACGCGCCTGGCTTTTCGGGATTAACAAGAAGCGGTAAATTTACAAGTACCACGTGGAAAACAAGAGTCAAAACACGTGATCCGGGGATTCCTACCAGCTAGATTTCAGTTAATGAGAGGATGATACCAGCAGTCTTTTCCACCTGGCATAGGGTCCTCGGGAAATAAAACATACAATTGGCCTGTGTTATCTTGTGTCCCAAGGTCCCAAGGAAGGCGATTCGGACAATTCCGATTTTGAAAACCCAGACAGACTTCATGTATCAAGTAATATGACATCAATAGTTGGAGCTGATTGGGAGCAAAATGCACTTTTCTCCCTCAAAATCGAAGGTTGAGATAAGCCCAAGATGGGCACCAGTGACAATAACAAGAAGTATGTACTGACTAACCGACAGGGAAACATACGGTAAAAGTAGACATTCAAGCCTTTCTTATCGAAGATTTTCGCCCGTTTCCATTTTCGCTGAACCACTCAGAGCTAGGTTACAGACGACCAAACAGCTTTTTTTGTTACTGTAAGTCAATACATGTATTTACTTGATTGTTATGTTATAAACTATGTAGCTGTAGCATATCTAGAGTTAGGTTTTCAACCATGCTTCGCTATGAACGTGACTTTGGCCTGAGAAAAATACCACATACCCTAACAAATGACTCCTGAAAGTACTAAGTATGAAACATGAACATCTAATATTTCTATGTTCATGGTCAACTACGTAATTAATTCAGTGGTTACTAATTCCATATTCCGAGTGATATACTGTGACTAAATATAATTTGTTCGTTTAGTGTATACGAACTTCCAAAACGGCTACCATATAATCATCATAATCTCTACACCTGAAACCAGCTCGTTGAATCACGCCATATGGAGACGACAGCCCACAGATTTCAGAACTTGAAAAGGTGATCATGACGATGCCTCGCATTAAAACGCACCTCTTGGATGTACGATTCCTCTTCAGGGGGTTAAAATATTTCAGGGGGTTTAGTACTGATATCTACTTCCAACTGGAGGAATTTTGAACCCCGTTCTGAGGTTCCTCGTTAATGATCAAACTTGCACTTATGTTGTAATTATGTAAGATGCCAAGTCTTCGATTTATCGGCTGTCCAGTTACATTGACTCTCTTTGCGCAACTGTAGTTTATCGGCGCCATTCTCGCTCTAAGTGCAAGTGATAATGGAGTTGATCTGATCAGAAAGCTTCGTGGTCATCTGTATAAATTTAGCGGAACGTTTGATGCAGAAAAATTGAATTGGAGACTTGATCTCAACTAGTAGATCTTGAAACATTTTTTGGGCCGGCTATTAGCCGAACGCGATTTTGCTCATATCACACATGAACAGATCTCACAACGGGCGTGGGAGGGGGGCATAAAACACATTAAAGTTTCGTCATGTTGAGCAGTGGTTCAAAATAGGTAAAAACCAAAAAATACTCATAGCAGCCCTGCTGGCGCAATGGTAGCGCGTCAGACTTCTATTAGAGTTCCTCTTGTAGCGATCTGAAGGTTGCGGGTTCGAGCCCCGCGTGGGGTTACTAAGTAACACTTTTTTCTTGCTGTTTCTCTTCAAAGACAAGACTACTTGGTCTCACTAAGGAATGGAATCCCGGGAGTTTTGCTTTTTGCACCCCACACGATCTTTGGATTTTGGAATCCAGGTACACATTTGTAGGGACTTCCCAATAATTCTACAAAAAAACACAGGCACGTCACATACATCCCCTATACAGGCAACTTCTCGACATCGATTCTGTATATCGGGTATCGGGATTCAGAAGGCAGGCAAATAGATGATCACGGATCCAGTGCACCGATTGGCCACGATCACTCACCATCCCACCACTCACCTCCAGCACTCACCTCCAGCACTCCCGTCCCTCAATTCGCAACGTACCCCCATGAGCCACACTACTCTACTGCCCAGAGACATGGGCCGTAAGTAGACCTGACACATCTCAGCTACAAACCTGAGTGATGAAAGTGACTTCTGGGTTTAAACGAATGCCAACAGGCTGACCAAAAATGAGATACAAGCCGTTAGGGGGTAGCCACCAGTAAATACCTGGCTCTCAATCCTCCCAAAAAGCCACAATCATGACCATCATACGTGGGGGCAGAAAAAAAGTGCTAGAGGAGAACGAAGCGATGGCCGTCTAATGGTTTGGAGGGGGAAGATACGGTGATTGCTATTTGTACATTCACTGTCGCTTTTGGCATACCATACATGCTACATACCTCTGAAAGTCTCCGTATGGTTTTGCGATGGTTCGCCCCGTCGGCGGCGGATTGGAGGCTGGAACCGGAGTAAGGATCGGGAGGAGCTCAGTAGGCTTTGGGTGTTTTACTCCCGGAGGTTCCGTGGACACAGACCATCACTCGAATTCTTCGGGCTAAAAAATCTGACAGGGGAAACTTTTCCGCAGAAAATGTGTACTTGATCGTTTACGGTTAGAGCTTATGCTTAATTACGGGCGATACTATTTTTACACTGCTGTACATCATCAGGAGAGGCAAAAAGTGTAGAAACCAACATTGGGGTAGGCATCAAGGTGCCGTACTATCGTGTATTACTTTGAAAGTACGATGTTGTATATATGCTTATTCTATCTTTGGTTGTAAGCAAACCGCTTCGGCGATTTCGATACGAAGACGATGTTTGCTAGAGACACCCACATCTTCTCTTCCTCTCCCCAATGTCTCTGGACGATCCCGCGGCGGGGAAGGGCCGATAGGATAGGTAGCCCGGGACTTGGATAATCATGAAGCAGTTTGAGATAAGTCCGCGTCGAGTCCCGTCCCCCCCTCCCCTCTCTCTTGATATCCTGACTGGGTCCTTTTGAAACACAAAGATTCCTCTGCAGACCAATGCACTCGTAAAAGAACCGCTAGCAGGATCTCCTCTGCCGCACACATGACTAAACAGTATTCCAACTGCACGTTACAGAGAGTGGCGAACTCGTCCTTTTTCCGGCGATCTCTGATGCACCTCCAGGAGGTACTAGTACTGTAAGAGCAGAGGCGTGCGTACATGCTCTAGTCTATGTACTCTCTTGTTTTGCAGCTCATGTTTCTGCGCGAACTACTGGCGAGGAGAGTGAGGGGTGCGGGAGGGAATGTAAAATGTATGTATGTGTCTTAAACGTGTCAAAGGGGCGGAGGAGAGGTGATTGGGGAGGGGGGTGTAAGAGAAGGAGGGTTCAAAAGTGGCTGTGGAAGGGAGGGGATCTTTACAAGCTCTGACTATGGAGAGTAGCGCTTATTCCGGGGCCTGGAATTAACCTAGGATACACAGTGGCTTACGACGTCGTTTGTGTTGAATCCCGAGAGAGCCGGTAGTATACATATGAAGAGGAAGGCCAGTCAGACAGATCATTGACCCTTACGTGGTGAGGGTTGAGGGATCTCTGCAACTGCAACCACCCCCTCCCCCCCTTCATGATCATCGAGTGATTAAATATGATTTCCCTGCCAAGTCGCCCCTCCCCTCACCCGGTGGGTCTATCGCCGAATAACGGGAAGCCGGTAGATATAATTCTGCCAGTAATAGGGTGCTTAATTGTCGCAAGGTATTAGATCTGCCTGATGTCATGAAATGTGTTTTTTCTCGTTCGTTTCTGAGAGAGTACGAGTGCACCGTTGTGCATGCAAGACGCTCGGTTACTCCCGCAGTAGAGTGATATGCAGCTCGATAATCAGTTTGGTGGGGTTGCAGGAAGCAGCAAACCAGCGATAGCAAGGGGGGGGGGGGGGTAGAGGGTGGTGAGGGGAAAGAGGAGAGAGGGCGAGAATAAAATAATAAAAAAGCCACTCCTTAATAGTACATTGTAGTATTAGAATGGTTGTAGTGGTGGATGGGGTAATTGTACTCTAGGTAGTATTGTAGTTGTAGTTGTAGCTAGCCGTTGCTCTCGCTCTTCTTATCCTCTCATCACCACCACCAACTCGGCGAACCCTTTCATCCAAACCAAACATCCACCACCACCCTCACCACCATCTCACGCCCACCCTGCCCCCGCAGCGAGAAACAAACCGGCATCCAAAAGGCACCAAGAAACCCCGGTTAACAAACATCCCCCCTTCACCCTCGTTGCCCTGACTAACCCCCATTTCGCTTAGCCCGCCTCATGCGCCCATCCCAAAGCGTCTGTCATGTGCTGGCAAACTACCTCCCCCGACTGGCTCCACGTCAATCCCTCAAGCGTCCGGAGAACACGTCTCGCAGTTTCTTGGAGAAGCTGTAGCCGGTCATCGCAGACTGGGTCTCATGATGGATGTGTATGACAGCATTGCAGTGGTGAGGCAACGAGGCAAGGTGGGTGGATATGCAATCTGATATGATAGCGAAGGTGGGGAATAGAGTCCTCGAGAAGAGCAGCAGCAGAAGCAGCAGCAGAGTACCTGCCTGCCTGCTTGCCTCTCTCCTTCTGCTTGTCTAGCTGCCTGCCTACCCTACCTGCCTACATGCCTACATGCCTGATTGCGAGTCAATTGCCTTGATATTGATTGAGCTACCTGCCATGTACCTACTATGTAGGCCATCTGCTCAATTCAATTGCGATTACGATCAGAAGAAAGTGCAATTGTTACTGTTAAGCCAGAGAACCAATTTCAATTACTAGATACCTAGTTAACTGTCTCAATTGACAGTTAATATTTTCTGCCTGAAAGGATTATTACAACTACCACTACCGGCAAGTTTCACAAACATACGAGATAAGAGAGATCTATTTCCCGTTTCAATTGAAACATTTTTAAATCCTACACCCTGTGGCCCGCTGGTTCGGTAATCTCTCGATTCCACTCCATCCGTTTTGTTCTCTTTTCACCGACGTGCACTCCCGGGGTAGGGATAAAAATTAATAAGGGAATAAGAAAAAGGAAAAAAAAAAGACAAAATTCAAGACAGTACTGCATTAACTACCTACACCTCCACGGAATCCATGGCCCATCCAGTTGGAAATTGTGTCGCCGGATAATTCAAATACCTCCCCCTCCCCTTCTTGCCCCCCCCCAAAATCATTTCCATTGCGCAGTTCAATTACAAGCAGCACACTTCTGATCTATCTTTCTTCTCGAAATATTTCTGCAGCTTCTTTCTGCTATATTATCATTATCTATCATTATCGTTATCATATCTTTCTATCTATTATCATTACTGCCCTTTGTATCGTACCCAAGAAAAAGAATATAGCCCTTTTATTGTCCATCTCTCTTTCTAGGTCTCTCTGCATCTCTCCTGTTTTGTACTGTCCACAATGTTCCCCCCCAGCTGCCCACCGGCATGCTTGAAACGGAAGACCTCAAGTACCCATTCCTCTTCCAACAAGCGGGTCCGGCTCTCGGGAGTTTTCTCTCCCCGTCTCATTGTTCCCACCGGAGCTCGACGTTCTATATGGGATTGGACCAAACCTCCCCGGTTTATCCTCGATCCTGTTGCAGTACAGGGAGCCAAACGGACCCTCGCCGAGGATGAGGACATATATACACCGAGCAATTGTAAAGTACGCCTTCTAGACAACCGAGATGCCCTCTTCCTGCCCGGTTACAAAAGGCTCCCAACCAAGAAGCAACGTAAGCGGAGCTTATCCACCTCGTCGCCGTCCAAGAAGTCCCTCGAGGTTGTGAGGCTACGGAGACGGGAGCAGTTCAAACGCCAGCTACAACGTGTAGATTCAGGCATTTGCATGGATTCTGATGAGGATCTTGACCTTGACACTGTTGTAGAGAATATCAGTCCTTTCGACGGTTTCGCTTTCACTGGTACAGAATTCTCCTCCTGGACGTGAAGATCATGAGGTATCACTCGTAGATATAGGTACTGACATTCGTCCGGAATCAGGCGTGATCGTCGATATGACCGAAGCCATGGAGGCTACAGCTACAACTACGGAGGGGGACGATATGGATATTGAGGACGCTATCATTAGTACGGATGCCACCACCACTGCCGCTTCAAGCGAGGGTGTCACTGATTTCGGCTCGGTCTCGGCGGAGCAGGCTACTTCTAGCTCGAAGGAAGAGGATGAGGTCAAGGACATGGTGGTGGATGAGGTCAAGAAAGATGAAGTAGAAGAAAAGGAAGTGTCCAAAGAAGAAAGTGAAAAGGTAAAGGAAAGGGAAGAAGATAGGGACTCGGGCATCGATGTGGAGCTCTCAGACGCCGAAAAAGATATGGAACAAAAAGAAGTCGACGAACAGCTCTCACCTAAGGAGACTCCCGTCAAGGAGAAAGCACCGAAGAGGATTAGTATTGAGGAATTGGTGACATCAACCAAGTCAACTGTCAAGAAGGAGGAGGAGGAAGCAGACGATGAGGATGATGAACCACCAAGAAGGTCAACACGTAGAAGGTCGGCAAAGCCTTCGATTCTCCCAACAACTGTCGAGGAAGAGGAGGAAGAGGAGAAAGAGGGAGGCGATCTATTAAAGCGAAGACCATCCAAGTCCACAATTAAAGAAGATGATGAGGTAGAGAGCGAGAAGGAAACTGAGAAGGAAGAGAAGAAAGAAAAGAAAAAACTATTACGACGCAAGGCTAAGGTCGAGGAGGCAGATTCTGAGGTATCCGAGAACGAAGATGAGAAGAAGCCAAAGAAGAAGGTGGTCAAGGAAGAAGTAAAGGAAGTAAAGGAAGAAACAAAGGAAGAAGTAAAGGAAGAAGTGAAGATTGAGGCAGAGGAGGAGAGAAAGGTGGAGATCGTCGAGACAGACAAGATGGAGGAGGACACAGAAGAGGTTCTACGTCACATCTTGGAAGACACCGATATGAGCACAGACGAGGATTACGTTCCAGCTGTCGAAGAACAGACACAACTAATCAAAGATTCGGTTATTGTCGACAGCCACGCTGAAGAGGATGTGACAATGAGTGAAGACGAAGACATGGCTGAGCAAATCATTGAAGACATCAGCGCAGAACAACTACAGAACGAGGCTAAACAAGGGACTCATCAGACAAACAAAGCAGAAGAGTCCAAAGACATCGAGACCACTGATGTAGTCGTCGAGGACTCTCCTCCTCAGGTCCCCACCATTGATGTCAAGAAGACAATAAGGCGTCTAGTACTTGCGCCATCAAGGTTGGATGAGTTTGAGAGTAAGTTTATCACCTAATCACCAGCACCGCTATCACTCTGCTTACAACGATTTTAGTCACAAAAATGATTTCATCAGCACCCAAAACCCCGAGAACACCTCGAAGCCCGAGTGTGTCTCGTTTCAACATCACCATGTCTAAAGCGCCCCGCAAGCTTGAACCTATTCTCTCTCCCAGAAGGAAGAAGTTTGGCAAATCCGAAGATCTCACCCCTCATTGGACGGCGAAGAGACTGGCCGCCAAAAAAAGACATTTCCTGCCATTCAACCCCGCAAGTATGATCATCCAGTCATCCGTTTGCCTATTTGATAACCGACTAATTTTTTTTTAGATATCTCAAGACATGCGTACAGAGATCCCATCAGCGATGAGGATCATTTGACAACGCGCAAAAGCTTTTGGGAGGATGAAGACGTAGAAGATGTGTATGTCGATGACCAATATCTACGTATGGATTGGCCTCTTAAGACTTGGGGCGGCAACTGGATGGCCGAAAACGGGGGTGCATTGATCGAGTTTTGTGTTAGGAAACTCGAGGGTTTCAACATGGCTTGGTAAAGGAAAGCTATTGGCGACTTCTCTTTCTTTCTCTTTTTTATTTTTATTTTTTGATGTCTCTCTAGATCTGGATCTAGACTGTACATTTGTACTGGAGCATTCTGTATAAATGGGGTACCATCATACATGTATGTGGTACTGGGGCTAGGGAATGGCGGCAGGATGTGACTTTTGGGGCGTGTACGGCGTTAATGATTGTTTCATGCATGGACGAATAATGACAGTAATGAATCTCATTTGTAAGATAAGAATTAATAAACTTGCTATGTTACATCTATATCCGCATCCGACGTTTTCAATGGTTCATTAAAGAAGTGTACGATCGCCATGAGGGAACATGTAGCGTTATTGAAACCTAGCTAAAAGAAAAAGCAAAAAAAGACGGCAGAAAATCAGCGCGATGCTGGGAGCTCAAGCAAATAAGGGATCTGATGAGGTGCATGTAGTGTTGTTCTGACCTAAACCGAAAGCACAGTCACAGCTTGAAGTATGTGTAGGTAGAGAGGTCCCTGTGTTGTGTGCGGCTGAGGGTTGATCGAGTGATTGCCGATGATTAATATTTGCAAATAGATGTAGAAACACCCTAGAATAAAAAAAGATCTGATCGTGATGGCTTCTTGATCCACGAGATAGTCGCGGCCTGGATACCCCCCGGACAATCGGAAAACTAGATATTTAATTGTGTCCACAATGTGTGGTTGTAGTTAGTAATTCTTGTCACAAGACCTAAAGACACAATGACCAGACTCCGTTGAGTTTAAAATCTCACATGGCTTATAGGTACATATCCCCACTTTTCCTTTGGAGAGGGAGGGGGGGTTCCAAAAAGCTATTGTAAACGACCTCAACATCCAATCTACTGGATCTACTCTCGAAGGAGAAAATCAAAAGCAGTGAACTCAAAACGAGAGGTAAGTCCCGCGTACAGTATGCACTCATGATACGCACAAAAGATAGATATGCTGTGAGTATATCACAAAGTCATATGAGAAAGTTTGATTTCGAACTACATGTAGTATTACTGGCTGGGGTGCTCTCGGGATTCTTTGGGGGTAGTTGGTTATGATTGGAAGGGCTACAGGCAACTTGTGCGAAATGCAAAAAAACTCTTAATTCTTGAGAAATGCCCGTTTTTGCTCATTAATTCAACCATCTAGGGTTCTTGGTAACATTATTTGTGCTCTCCAGCAGATAGTTGTAGGATGCTTGCTGTTGGTGGGAGTATATGCAGAGGTGGTGGAAAATCGCCCGAGTGGTCTTGTTCTTGCCTACGGAGGACTCGTTTTGAAACGAAACTTATGAAGAGATGTCCCCAAGATTAACACGAAGAGGAAACAACTGCAAGGCTGTATTGCCAACCTATCGCTAAGGAAGACCAATACTTGAATCTAATAGCGTCAACTGCCTATGATTGAGAACAAGCCGAGTAATGCTTGATAAAGGCCTAAGCCAATAACAATTTAATCCGATATGCACGATATGCACGATATGCATCCGAATAGATAATATTGAAAATCTTGAAAAACAGGATCCAATAAAATAGGGCTGGGCAGTCGTGACAAGGGATAGAACGAATAGTGCTCGAGGACATAACCCTCGACTTATTCTAGAGTACATATGTAGAACAGATGTATATTCCACGTAGTTTGATTGATGACCAGTGCCGGATTCCGGTCCCGCGAACATCGTATCCTTCGGTTCTTACTCGCCCCGGGAGAATGCAATAATGCGTATGTATGCCGAGCCCTTGACGCACCGAGAGTATTCGGGACTTCCGTGCGATAGAGCAACACGATCCTTGGAGCTAGCGTCATTTATGCCGCATACTTATTTACCGCAGAAATGTGTATGACTTAAGTTGTGAAGTGTATTTACACTTGTCTGAATAGCCAAACGCCTGGCCTTGAGGTTCAACTGATACGACATGTCCTAAAATACACCAAGGTCACAGGTTATAACCTATTGGTTCAATCAGTTATCGAAACAGCATTAAGAGGGGTGTAATTACTAGATATAGCTTATATCACGATTGGGATTGAGTGAAGTTGGAGTTGCCCAGACCTGCAGCGAACATGACAGCGGAAGTTGCCGTCGGTTAACTATCGATAAGGATTGGCGGGGTGAGATAGTGGGGCAAACTTCAAATTTTTTTTCTGGGCCGCACCCATCCCCAAACAACTGCAACCCTAGATATCCCCAAGAATTCAAACCAGCAATCTATCCGCCCCTACGTAATAAACAAAGAATATGGCTACCCCTCTCACAACTACACTTCAAACTGAGGAAACATCCTTTATCACTTTTCCGCCACCCCCCGATTCCCCACAGCCCCCGCTGCATCTGAGGAGCCTAACACGGAAGATCGCCCATCTGGTGCCGCTGATGCAGTCCTGAAACCGTCCGATCCAATCCCTGAGTCATGGACTACTCGTGAAGTCAAAGGTATTGACTTCAACAACTTCAAGGGCCGCCATGTAACGGTCTCGGACCTAATTACAGGTATGGAAACTATTGGTTTTCAGGGCTCAAATCTTGCACGAGCTTGTAAGCTTGTTGATGCGATGCGTACCTACCGTTCCCCAGAGACTGGAAAAGAAGCTACTATTTTCTTGGGGTACACCAGCAACCTGATCTCCTCTGGTCTTCGTGAGACACTCCGGTACCTGGTTGAACACAAACATGTTTCGGCCATTGTGACCACAGCAGGAGGAGTCGAGGAGGACTTCATTAAATGCCTCGCCTCTACATATATGGGTGCCTTCAATCTTGATGGTGCTACACTGCGTAAGAAGGGCCTGAATCGCATCGGTAATCTTATCGTTCCGAACAACAACTACTGCCTCTTCGAGGATTGGGTCGTCCCTATTCTCGACGCCATGCTTGAAGAGCAGGAGGCAGACCCTGAATGTATCTGGACCCCGTCAAAGATGATAGCACGCTTAGGAAAGGAAATTAACGATGAAAGAAGTGTCTATTACTGGGCTTGGAAGAATGATATTCCGGTTTTCTGTCCTGCTCTGACCGATGGGAGCCTTGGAGATATGCTGTATTTCCACACATACAAAAGCTCCCCAAAACAGTTGAAATGTGATATTGTGGGCGATATCAGAAAGATTAACTCGCTTTCTGTTCGTGCCGAGAAGGTCGGCGCGATGATCTTGGGAGGGGGCATTGTGAAGCATCATATTGCCAATGCTTGCCTGATGAGAAATGGAGCGGAGTATGCTGTATTTATCAATACAGCAAGTGAGTTTGATGGCTCCGATGCTGGGGCAAGGCCAGATGAGGCGGTCAGTTGGGGAAAGATTAAGATGGACGGAGAGGCAGTTAAAGTAAGTGAATTAAGTACCATTATGGAATCTATACTAGCTGACTCGGCTATCTCACAGGTGTACGCTGAGGCCACCATTGCATTCCCTATGATTGTCGCCGCGACCTTTGCTAGACCGTCCGTGCCTGATTCTCAATCTGAGCCCGAGATCAAGAAGGAGGACAAGGATGAGGATTCAGCTGTTGCGTTTAACTCTTAGATGGCATCTTCTTAGATTCTATTGATTGACAGTGGAAACATTTGCGTCTCTCATATTTCCTGTTTCGGCATTTGGTATGGAGTTTTTTCTTCCTAGATATCTTTTGTATGCGTTTCTCATTCCCTCGCAAAACATGATTCATGGTATCGCGGCTTAAGATCCAACTGATCTCCGCTTCTATCTTAGACAAGATTTCGTTGCTTTTTTTTTTTTTTTTTTTAGAATAGACTTCTAATCTATTAAAATGGGTTAAGGAAGAGAAACACTAATAGTTTGAGTTTTTCATTACCTGAAAAATCTCAGACCTAACTAAGGCAGGTCTCTGAAAGCATAAACCGGCTTGGCAATCAATGAGGAAAAAAAAGGTGAGGCCGCACTAGCGCGCCTTTAGGGGCGTTGATAGAGTGGGAGGTCTGTGGGCTAAAATATAAAAATATACTGGTGGTAAAATGGTCTGAACCCCCTGATGTAAATGTCACGTGGTTTCAACTGGTGGACTAGAAACTATAATTCCGCTCAGCAAAGGTACATATAACTAGGGGGTCTATCTACATACCTCGCGACCGCGAGCTGTTACTTCTGATATCCCCAGTTGGCTGCCAGTTCGAGCGTTCCTCTAGATCTGCCAGCTTCATTCCCGCCAGCTCCCGTGACGTTATTATTTTGTAATTCAACTTCATGAGGTCGTTAAACCCCCCTGGTTTTGTGTAACTGGGTACTCTTCGGGTCACCATCTTTTTTCCTCTCTCTCCGCACTTATGGGGCCTTTGGCCCCCTCCACCTTCCTCTCTATCATGCTGTTGAACCATTCAAGTACATATTTTGTGGGGTGGACTGCTTGCCAGTAAGTAGGAAGTAGCAAGCCGGGTAAGCGCAAAAGGTTTCTCTATGGAGCTTTTACAGTAATATTAGAGACCCCAGCAAGAGTAGTCCGTTCGTTATTCTGACGTGCTATAATTTGGCTTGGCGCACAAGATCTCACTCGGTCTAGCATTTATTCTCTCCAGGCGATTGTCAAATTACATGGGCATGGACGAAGGACAGGCTTAAACTAGAAGTTCTGCCTGCAACAGTTAATTGGCTTAGGTAAGTGTTTCTGCTCAACAAGCGTACTTCATGTACATAGTTGGAATACTTTACACGATTGGATCATACATACATACGTTTCTGTGATAGGCGGTTGCAGTAGATCATAATTTATAAACCGTCTCCACCGTAATTCTCATTAGCGTTTGTTTACAAAGATGACGCCGAAGGTTTGATACACTAACAGAGGTGGAGTGGTATATATGAGATTGCGATTCGAAGGTTGGAGCAGTTCTGAATCCTTCTGAATACATGTACATACTTAGAACAGTCTACTTGTCAAAATTCCACGACTACGGGTTCAAGCTCAATAAGGTCAAAATCAGAAGACAGCAGATCAGATATATCATGATTGCGTTTTTATAGGCTAAGTGGTGTCGTTCAATCCTATGCAACCACTATGCTGATACGTATACTGATAAATCTGCACATACCTGCAAAGCAGCCAAGGGGGTCGTTATAACCCAGAATACCTTTTGATGGGATAATTGATTTATAAACCTACTGATAAATTAAACCAAAAGAATCGCGTCTTCATACCCATCCATATCCGAAACAATTAACGAAGTAACCAGCCAACAATGAATCAATCAGCCAATCATATGCGAAACAAGTCTGCACTTATTCCTCCCATCCATTCACCAGCTCGATATCTATAAGTCTTCCTACTCTTAATGATCTCATACCACCAACACTACTTGGCGTTCCTGATCTTACTCCGACTGAGCTCTCGAATTGTGAACCACCTTGGCCAGCTGCCGGCCTTGCCGAAGTTCTGTTCTGCCTCGCCCTCGTCCTACCCTTCTTATCAAGGATCTTGCATACAACAACGTGTTCTTTTGCGGGGTCAAGGGACACCAGGTATCTTTCATATGGACCATTCTTTCTTTGGGAAGGAATCCAGTCTGTAGACCCTAACCATTCCTGTGTAATAGCATCGCGCACTGACTTATGCATCTCACGCTCAATAGATCGTGCCCCGTATTCGATTTCGTAACCATTTTCGGCTATATGCCGGCAAACTGCTGCCTCCCCTTCAACCTCAAGTTTAATATGCCCCATGATTGTTTCTTTGTTAACATCGGCTGCAAGTGTACGTTTAAGTTCAAGCAGATACTTGTGCGCAATTACAGCTTGCTCGGCGGGCGAGAACGGAAGGAATGGTAGGACCATGGAGATTCGTCCAGCGAATGTTGTCTTTATTATACACACGATTAGAAACCTACCCTGACGGTCTAGTATAGAGTACGTACCCCGAGTTCGATGCTGAATTTTCTTAAGAACTTGCTTTCAATTTCATTCATGATATTCGCGAGGAGCTGTTGATCCTGGTTATCGGGATTTTGGAAGGCCTCGACATTGGCCCTGTAATATGGCTCAATAATATTATCCACCTTACTGGTGGCAAGGATCCATATCACTTTTGAACAATCTATCTTCGTATCGTTTCTAACGGCCCGACGGTCGCGGTATATGCCTAATCTCATCAGTTGGGTATCTCATCGACCAAGTCTAGAAATATTCAAACCTTCGTCAAATGGGGTTAAAAGTGATTCGTGCACGGCAGGTCCCATTTTCTCGAATTCATCCAGAAACACAATACATCTTTGCCCGTGGTTGCGACATAAAAAGTTGTTCAAGGCCGAGCCCTGTTCGTAACCTGGGGATGGTGCTGTTGAGCCAAAAAGATCAGCAGTGCTGGTCATTTCGGCACAGTTGATGGTCAGGAATGCTGCTGATAAACATGTGCGCATGCTCTTAGCTAGCTCAGTCTTTCCATGTCCACTTGGACCTAGATTTAAGGATTTGAATATAGAGTTAGATAACCTATGTTTTAATGGTGGGCAAAAAATAACATCGTGTGCTCACCGACAAAAGCTACAACCAGAGGCTTCACATTCGATTTGGAGAGTAGTAAGTGGCTCAATACTCTCCGCATCAAAAAGCTTGTTGCAAAACTCTGACCCACCAGACAAAATGGCATCTGAAACAGATTTGGACATCTTTCCATTCTAGCGATTAAATGCTCACGATCCGTCCGTGGACGTAAACCTCTCGCTTTCAACAACCAGTATCTCTGCGAGATATTGATGGTGCTGGCAAGCTTAAATCTATACTTCTCTGACAGCCATGATGGTATCTCGCTATTAGATGACCTGGAGAATCTATGGTGGCTTGATGAATAATGATCGAAAGAAATAAACTCGTCGGGTATGTGTGTAGGGTCGGCTCCACTGGCTAGTAGAATCCGCACCATCTCAGTGGTGTCGGCTCTTGATCCATGCATGATAGCAAAAGCTAACAACGGTATGTTGTCTGGACCAGCATTCGCGTCTACAGATATGCCTCGAGCTATGAGAAGTTTCAATGCTTTAGGTTCGTTTGTGGCTACAGCAAAAAATATAGGTGGGAGCTTTTCGAATCTGGAAGCCTTATCTAGATAAATATCTTGATCTGAATATCCACCTAAATACTGCTCAACGTCTGAAAGTTGAAAGGGTTCTGCAGCCAAGAGCAGAACCAAGGCATTAACATCGAATTCTGGATCCGACATGGCATACTTTTTTCTTAAGTCTCTGTACTCCGTAAAATCAATTGGTAGTAAAGTTTCCCATAAGTCTCCAATGACTGTAGGGGTCTCAGTAAAATCGGCATGTTGAACAGGCGTCGCTGGTTTGTTGGATGCAGATGTAGATGCCGTCACAGAATGGGTACCCTGATGAACATGGTTTAGTGCGCGAACCTCAAGTCTACAGATATCATGAACTTACGTTAGCTTTTGGTGGGTACCATTCGGTTACATTCACTCTAGTACTAGCTTGGGCTCCCCAGGAATCATCAGCCTTCGTGGGCGTGGTTTCGTCCCAAGTATTTTTGATACCTGAGGATTGCTGATCCCATTCATTTGCTGGTATATGATGCTCCCAATCGAGCTCGTCTTCCATAACTTTATGGTTAGGCTCAAAGACCTTTTCTCTACTATTCCCATCTTCAGAGTTATCCCTGATGTTGCTTTGTACCCTCGGGGCCCTCGTTGCCTTCAGTGGGGGGCCTAAATAGTATGAATTAACACAGGAATCCTAACTAAAAGTTAAACGCACTTGACTTACCTTTATCGCCATAATCGATCCATGATTTCGGAGGGTCTGCTATGATTGGTGTATCGCGATGGAGAAAATTACATTTCGTTCCATGCTTACACTGGCCGGTCTTATTCCAGAAGTAACAGGTTTTCTCGATAGAGCCCACGGTGATATTATCGGCACTCATTTCTTCTAGATCTTATATCTTGGTTCGCTCGGATTCGTTGCCAGTTCTAATGGGAGTATCGTAATCGTTATCTGGGAATAATGTAAAGCCGGGCCTTAGTTATCATAGTCCTGGCAGGGGATTATAATCCACAGCCTCGAGCTCAGGAAGGGGAAAAGGAGGAGGAGGGTTCGTAAAAGACCCTTTGTTTACCGTACAGTCTGGTTAGATGGGAAGGCATACATGTAATTATTTGCGAGGACTTGTGATCCTTTTATAAAATCCCTGCGACGTTTTGCCTGATTTGTGCCTCCATACATAGATGACTCTTCAGGCAACCAACAATACCAAATTATTGAAGCTGAGAATAGAAGGCTTTTGAAAGAATTCGCCATTTACCTACTAGAGTCTTCCAATTCATCTATACACTCCGTTATTCGTACATATTTCCCCCACATCAGGTGGTGTGGCGCATGTGGCTTCTATAAAAATACGAGACCAAACCGCCCCCAACAGACTGCAGAACTTTACGAGTGACGCCCTAATTAAATTTCTCCCGATAATATCTTTAAAATTGTTATTAGGCTCTGACAATCATGGACCTCCTTAACTCAAGATTTCTGTTTCAATTGATAGGCAATATTGAGGTTTCGTGCGGTTAATGAATTTGGGTGCCTGAAATTTGTGACGTGGGGTTGAAGGCTCTTCGACGTTACATAGCGACAATGGATATATTGGTATTGACCAAATCTACTCAATCATAATGAATCCCAGGCTTGGTTGAGTCCTGTTAAGAGAATAAACAACTAGAGAACGATTGTGATGACCTTTTTTTAATTCTTAGTACGTATATGCACAATTCTCCGTGGTACTTGGACAAGAAGTATATATAATACATGTACCATATTAATTTAGATGATCTGTACTTCAGTGCTACAGTAGCTCTATAGGTATCGATATTCTAATACTCTACGTGCGCAAAAGTGTCTAATTGTCTAATTGCGCTAAGCCACATCTAATACCGGTTTACTAGCGGCATATCATATTCAGGATGTAATTCCAGCTTCCTGGCATGTAAGTATATTACTACTCTCAGGTACAACCGGCAAGTTACTTAGTAAAAAAAACAAATGTTCATGTCATCTACTCAACAACCATGCACTGAAGAACCACCAACGATAATAATAACGAGCAAAAGTGAATGAATAGAGTGAGGATCGAACTCACACGGGTTGCCCCACTAGCACCTGAAGCTAGCGCCATAACCACTCGGCCATCTATCCAGGTGACTGGGATTGGTTTATGCACATTTTGAGCCAAATATTTGCTTACCAAGAGACTATAGCTATGAATTCTGCGTCAACTCTCTAAAGATACATTTCTACTGAGATTCCAATTGGGCTGCCCCCTCCACTGGGACCACGAATGAAGGTCGGTACTTGATGAATAACTCCGCAGTTGGCTTAAAATTCTGGCATCTTTACGATTTTGGTCAGTCATTGAAGCTTACACTTGCGGAATCGATGCCGGACAGAACAACTGACCCCCCTTCCACTAGACTCCCTTTGACAAACATCTTCCCCGGCAGAGCTTCCGGCTTTGTAAACATCGTGCACCCGCACTTTCCACAAAAGTACTTTGGCTTTGGCTTTCCACTCTCGCAGCCGGTAATAATGTAAACCGCCATCAATTTTTGGGGGTCTTCAATAGTGACCGCAGTTTCATTGAAAGCGAAATTGAGCTGATAGAGTCCGCCGGCGCCAGCTGAGCAGTGCTTACAGTAGCAGTAGTTAACCTCGGGTTCAGCATCTTCCTCAAAAGTAAGTTTGATACCGCCGCAGAGACATTTGGCTGGTGGGACTGCGTTGGCGGGCATTGTATTTGTTGGGTGGGTGGGTTCTGTGCGGTAGAAATTGATTGTTGAATTGGATGCTTCTTGAAGTTGAAGAGTCCAGTGAACGGAATCTTCAACCCTTATATACTATCAAATCTCCTGGGTAGCTGGCGAGTCATGACGTAAATCTCTTGGGACCATGGCCCGGCAAATAGATCTGCCGTTGAGGATGCAGATGAAGATACGCGGCTACGCTACTGTGTTATTCTCACCGGTGGTCTGTAAGGGTTTCTAGATCTGGTAAGGTTTGCCTTTTTTGCACATGGGTCAGTCGATAATCTGTATGCAAGTTGGAGCTCACATGCAAAGCATCCAGTTTAGTGCTCGCAATACTGGATATAAGGACTCTGTAGCTCCGATATGAGTACATGTACTAATCTAGGCATTCTATCATTTAAGGTAACGTATAGTAGCGATTGGTTATAATGATAATATATAATCCGTTAATAATCCACAGAAATAAGAACGGGCTAGATTTCCTTCCCGTCAGTGACTCATGAACCTTCGTTAGGACAGGTATCGTAAGATGCTTTTTTACTCTGCACTCTAGGCGGTTGCTAGTGTAAGTGGAATGCTTGAACGGGATCTCGGGCCTATCGCATAAAAGATATAATATTGAGGCCTTATCCCTTAGTCTGGCAATGCTGACCCCCCTATAATAGAGGAATTAAATTTGTATGGGAGATCTATTATTTGATAAGAGAGACAACAGGATCTGTTAGTAAAGCCACACAAAAGTTTGCTTTTTTTTGGGGGGTCAGCATTTTTTGCCAGACGAAGGGATAAGGCATCATGATAGTGTCACGGTTGTTTTTCAACGAGTCAGCGCTCATATATAGCCAAGGACCGCGGAGATCTTTAGAAGACTAAGGGCTTGTTTGGGAGCAGGTCCAAACGGCAAATTTGTATGCCAACGGGAAAACTCCGTTTCATTTATTTCATAACTCCGCTTTGCAAGAAATATTTGTGTTTGGCATGCCAATTTTGAACCTCCGTTAGGGCTTTGAAACTGAGTTTTTGAAAAGTAGATATTACCTAACTACACTGCTGCTTGGGAAGCCCAAACTCCGTTTTCAAAAATCTCCATTTGCACTCGTCTAATGGAGTCGTTGCATAACGGAGCTTCATAACCATGAAACTGCCAAACGGGCCCTAAGTGTAACCTCTGCTTGTCGGTCATAGCATTAGAGGGGAAGTTATTAAGAGTCGTAACTTATCACGAGTGGTGTTCTGAATTTTTTTAAAGTTGGCATATCTTGTAGGCCTGAGATGAAGTGTGAGCTGTTAGCCATAAACTAATTTGAAATGAAGATCATTCATATTTATGGAGTTCAATTTCTAGCTGACAATTTGCATGAAGTATAGGATACGTTTAAGTCTCCTGGTAGTTAGCTCCGGCTGGCTACATTGGTGTTAATTGTGTTGCGTCCATTTTATTGAAAGTATGAACGCTTTGTTAAGATATAGAAGCAGGACTTGATATTGAGAATGCTATACTGACACTTAGGTATCGGCTGGCATTATCAAAGTCTTTTCTGCTGTCTCAGGAAAACCATTCTGCGCGGTTTCATCTCTCACGTCTCGATGGGGCCCGGGTTCGTTCCCTACGTTAAATGTAAGAATGTACTGCACGAGAACCACAAAATACATTACTGGGTACGAAGTTAAATTGGGTGTAGATTAATATCGTTCACAGACTCTTATTGTCGCACCTCGTAGAGACACACAATGTTCAATATAGGTCTGGGTACGAGACTAGAATTACATGTAGGTCTAATACGCTATTATATTTAACCACTCCAAGACTAGTCGACAAACAACAAGCCAGAAGATATGTTATGTTATAGACGAAGAAAGATGAGACCTGTTCTAATTAGTACGTAAAACTCTAGTTTGTATGAGCCCGTGGTCAAAAGAACCTGGTCGCGCGTCTGCACCGGGCAACTCCCCACATACACGCGCCAACGATGAGTTCCACTCCCGTAACAGGCCCAATGGCCACTGTGCGATGCCTACTAGAGGAAGAATAGAGGGATTCAGCGACTTCCGTTAGCTATCGGTGACCCGGGTAGTGAAGTTCCCTGAAGTGCAACAAGCGGACAGTTGCCAAATGAGTTTCTGCTGTTGAGGGATCGCTATTGCCCCAGGTCAGCTGTTATAAAATCCCCAGTTCCCATTCCAATCACTACAAATTACAATTACAGTCACTAAAAACAGTCATAATACTTTCAATAGAATCGAAATCGAAATGGATATATATTATGAGCCTTGATTAAGATATTTCGGCTTTTTTCTTAACTATTTTTGAGTAATAAAGCCGTAGGATATGTTATTGATAGCTTGATGTTTTCCGGCATCTTTCCGCTATCATAACAGAACTTTTAGCTTCCGCTATTGATTTCCCGCATCTGGTTGTGATCCAGTCACAGTTATCCATGGCAACAACCTGAAAAAGATCCTAGACAGTCGATACTGTGCGTTGCAGAATTCCTCTAGTGTATACTTTATTTCAAGACCGGCATTCTCAAACCGAGATATCTCAACAGGCTGGGGTACTACAGCAAGCCATTAGTGATTGATGCCGAAATCCTCATCATTTCCGGTGTAACCGTCACCGACCTGGCCATCGTGCCAACTCACAGAATGCGATATCCAACACTTTATTATCATAATTAGAAGTGGCTGAGAGGAAAGCAGACTTTGCTGTAGGAAATGGGGAAAACAGCCAATCCTGATGCATTGCCGAATACAATTCAACCCGCACTAGCTCAAAAGGGTTACTACCGATGCAAGTCTTACCAGAAGCCATTCTTTAGTCTTGAAAGCGAATAGAAAAGAATAGCCAATGCTGATAAATACTTCGGTACTACATCAGCAAAAAATGAGTTTCGCCAGGACGAATCCGTGCATCCAGATGTCCAAATTCGTCTTCCGAGTCCAAAACCTCATCTGTTGCTACCAATGCATCGTCTAGCTACTGCTACAATGTGACACGTATTCTTTTGATGCCTGGTAAATATAGGAAATGTGATATCTGTAACGGCAATATTATATTTCGGCTAAGGTGATAGATTGGGTTGTGAAGAGAAGGAATCGCGCAGTTGGACTATGATTTGTAATGGGTTTTCTGTTATGTTCTTTCGGTTTCCGTTACGCAAGATATTAGTCATCAACGGACTAGGAGTTGGATATATAAGGGGGTGTTGTCTCGTGCCTTTTCATGTTTTCCTTCCTTTCCTCTCCTCTTCACGGAACCTCCTGTATCTACCCCAACGAATACTACTTTTGCTCTACGCCTCGTCCTAGGTTCAATTAGTTGTCAAACTAGATAGAGCCACTCCATAGCCCATAGTCCTGAATACCTATTGCCACGTCCTCGCCTCGGTTGTATTCCTTGGCACCATAGTCCCTACGTCCATAGACCACCGTTACACCAGGTTCCGTCCTTTATCGCCAACCAATACAACACTATAGCCTACAATGTCGGAACACGTTCCTATCGATTATCAACAACTAAGCGACACCCTTCAAACCTTCTTCCAAGAACATCCACAGGTCGATAACACTGTCGGGATAGAAGCTTACGCACTTCTTCAAAGGGCCCAACACGGTCTCGCTCAGTATGCAACGGACTTACAAGAGGTGGAGAGGGAGGCTGGAAATGCAAGGGAGATGTTCGAACGAGACCTTGCTGCTGCTCGAACCCAGCGGGTCGCTGTCGAAGTAGTTGCCCCTGATGAAGAACCGATTGGTGGTGATGATGCTCCACCCGCGCCTCCAATACCACCTGTTGTGGCTACTACCCAGCGGTCGGAAAAGCTCCCAGATCCTGAGGTGTTTAGGGGAGATCGCGATCGAGAAAGATTACACCTATTCAAACAACAGATGAGGATTAAACTATTGGGAAATGCCGACCGCTTTCCCACACTACAGTACAAGTTATCCTACGCATTCAGTCGGATAGAGGGTGTTGCCGCTAATCAGTTCTTACAATATGTCGGAGAAGAAGGCATCGCTTTGCCTTCCATGTTGCGGTTTTATGAAATCTTAGATACTGCGTTCGGGGACCCTGATCGAATGCGCACAGCTAGAAGGAATCTCAGGAACATCCGCCAGCGAAATCGAACCTTTGCTGACTATTTCGCCGAATTTCAACGGTACGCTGCTGAATCAGGAATGGATGAAGTCTCTCGGATTGAGGCTTTGATGGAGGGCATTAACGCGGAACTCGATGAATCGATGATACACCATGAAACTCCTACGACAGTAGATGCCTGCGCGACACTTTTGCAACGGTTAGATAATCGACGACGAGCGGCAGAGGCTAAGCGAGGAAGTAAAAAGCCTTGGAGTGCTACTGCTGCTCCGACCCCTCGTCCCCCACCAGCGAATCCTGTTCCTACCCCTCGCGCTGCCGCCCCAGCTGTCAATGCACCTACTCCTGAGAACCATCCCTCGTTTTGCCCGGGAGGTGATGTACCAATGGATCTGTCCGGGGGACGTCGTCGCCCCACCCCTACTGAAAGAAACGCCCGCTTAGCTGAGGGCCGATGTTTCTATTGCGGAGGAGTCGGACATATGGTTAGGGATTGCCCCCAAGCAAGGGCAACTGGAAATCAACCAAGGAGACCGGTGATGAGAGGAGCAGCATTGAGGGTAGAGGAAAATGATGGAAGCGATAACGAGTCGGCAAAAGATTTGTCCCTGCACTAAGTGGCTTAGCCCAGGGACCATTTAAGGATTTTTCTGAAATGCATATTTCTGGTTTTTCGGTATCAGAGGAGGAAATGGATGGGAACCAATTTGTAGTAACTTGTTCAATTTCACAGAATAAAAATACTTTCGTACCCACCTACGCCCTTATTGATACCGGAGCCTCAGGATATGCTTTCATCGATGAATCTTTTGCACGCCACAACAATCTCACCATGACCCCACTCAAAATACCACGCCACGTAGACGTTATAGACGGCAGACCTATCAAATCAGGAAAGATTACTCATATTCTTGATGTCTCGCTAGACATTCATGGCCATCGAGAAACTGCATCATGTTTTGTGACAAAGTTGGGACACTATCCGATTGTGATGGGGATACCTTGGATGCGACGCCATGATGTTACAATTCGACCAAAGGAAAATTTGCTTATCTTCGACTCTCAAAGCTGCTGTCAACATTGTTCGCTTAGTGGAACTGCAATTACGGTTCATGGTATATCAATTCCCCTACCTGAAACTCATACCGTTACCGTCTCAGCGACCGAAAAACCTACCATCGATATTAAACAACTAATACCGAAGGAGTTCCACCGCCATATCCACATGTTTGAAGAATATGACGCTTCAATACTTCCGCCACATCGACCGTTCCATGATATGAAGATAGTATTAGAAGAAGGCAAACAACCACCATGGGACCAATATACGCTCTATCCCAAATTGAGTTGAAAGCACTCTGGGATTATCTTCAAGAAAATCTGCCCAAGGGAATTATCCGCCATAGTCAATCGCCAGCAGGAGCACCTATACTATTCGTCAAGAAAGCCGATGGAACTCTTCGTTTATGTGTCGACTATCGAGGCCTCAATGCAATTACGATTAAGAATCGTTACCCATTGCCGTTATTGAAGGAAACTTTGGCCAAATTGTCGAAAGCAAAATATTATACCAAGTTAGATTTGCGCTGGGGATATAACCAAATCAGGATAGCGGAAGGAGACGAATGGAAAACGGCATTCCGGACTCGATATGGACACTTTGAATATACGGTAATGCCTTTTGGATTAGCGAACGCTCCTGCTACGTTTCAACACTGGATCAATGACATCCTGCGCCCCTATCTCGATCAATTTGTGACAGCCTATTTAGACGATATTCTCATCTATTCCGAATCCCTTGCAGAGCATAAGGACCATATTCAAAAGGTTTTAACGGTACTTGATGAGAATCATGTCCACCTCAAACCCGAAAAATGTGAATTTATGGTTCAAGAAACGAAATATCTCGGCCTAATCCTCACCCCAAATGGCAACAGAATGGATCCAAAGAAAGTTATCGATGTTCTAGAATGGTCTATACCTACAAATCTTCATGATGTTCAAGTATTTCTGGGATTTGCAAATTTTTATCGACGGTTTATTTTGGGATATTCAAAGATTGTCGCCCCGCTTACAGCCCTAACAAAGAAAAATGTTAAATTCGAATGGACAGATGAAAGGGAGGAAGCATTTCAAACATTGAAAAAGATGTTTACAACAGCGCCCATATTAGTTCATTTCGATCCGAATCGGAAGATTGTGATAGAAACCGATGCATCTGACTATGTTTCAGCAGGAATTCTATCGCAAGGTGATGATGAAGGAGTTTTACATCCGGTCGCTTTCTTTTCCAAGAAACATTCCCCTGCGGAATGCAACTATGAAATTTATGACAAGGAACTTCTAGCAATCGTACGATGTTTTGAAGAGTGGCGACATCATTTGGAAGGATCACAATTCCCTATTGAAGTTTTCAGCGACCATTGAAATCTAGAGTATTTTATGACGACAAAATTGCTAAACCGCCGACAAGCTCGTTGGTCTGAATTCCTTTCACGTTTCGATTTTGTTATACAATTCCGACCAGGAAAACAAGGAGCGAAACCAGATGCTTTGATTAGAAGATCAGGTGATCTACCTAAAGAGGGGGATGAACGGCTGACGCACCAGAGCCAAGTGGTTCTGAAGCGAAAAAATTTGGATACAAAGCTAAATTTGTTCGCGGGTTCTTTATCAAATGAATCCGCTGAAGGAATGCCCACTGTGGAGGAGTTATTTTCAAAAGCTGACCAAGTCGATAGTTTTCCAAACGAAATCCTCGCTATGCTCCGGAACGACGTTCGTCAGTCAAATATAATTTCACTTGCCGAATGTACTGAAGACAATAATGGCCGGTTACTTTATCGAGATGCACTCTACGTACCAAAGGATAATGACCTCCGGCTGAGACTCCTGAAAGAACATCATGACAAACCATCGGCAGGCCATCCGGGTAGAGCAAAGACCTTGGAACTCTTAAGTCGGGAATATTATTGGCCACAAATGCGAAAAGATGTCGATCGATATGTTAGGAATTGCAATATGTGTGTCCGTAGCAAGGCACCACGTAATGCGCCTTATGGGGTACTTCGTCCCATGCCAATACCCGACGGACCATGGACGGATGTCTCGATGGATTTTGTTACCGACCTTCCGGAGAGTGATGGTTACAATGCGATTCTAGTTGTTGTTGATAGATTAACCAAAATGCGACATCTAATACCAACGACTAAAGAGGTGGACTCGAAGGAAGTAGCAAGGCTATATCTCGATAATGTTTGGAAGCTACATGGACTACCTGATATGGTTGTGTCCGATAGAGGAACACAATTTGTTGCGGAATTTTGGAAGTCGCTTTGCAAACGCCTGGAAATATCTCCACGATTCTCCACCGCATTTCACCCCCAAACTGATGGACAAACTGAAAGGATCAATGCCATAATGAAACAATACCTCCGAAGCTATGTCTCCTATCAGTAAGATGATTGGGCCCGACGGTTGGCAATGGCTGAGTTCGCAACAAATAACCATATTTCGGAAACAACAAAAGTCTCTCCTTTCTATGCCAACTCGGGAAGAAATCCCAGGACGACTTTTGGTCCCTTGGAATACGGTAAAACGACAGCGGAAGATCAAGCCAACAGCATTGCAAATGAGATGAAGGACATGGTGGAGTTTCTGAAGAGCGAAATGTTTCGGGCGCAAAGGATACAAGAGGAGTCGGCTAACCTAAATCGTTCTCCTGCCCCTCGTTATCATATAGGAGATAAAGTTTTCTTGTCGACCCGCCATATTCTAACAAAGCGACCCTCCAAGAAGTTTGATTGGAAACGGATTGGTCCTTACAGCATCAAACGAATCGTCAACCCCTATGCTTATGAGCTAGAACTTCCCCGCTCCATGAAGATCCATCCAGTATTCCACGTTTCATTGTTATCACCTGAAGCGGGTAACCCATTACCTGGACAACAACAGTCACCACCACCTCCAGTCGAGATCGAAGGGGAGGAAGAATGGGAAGTCGAGGATATTGTGGACTCTAGGAAACGAAGGGGTGGCTTTGAGTACCTGGTACGATACACTGGATACGATGATGCCTCTTGGCAACCGCTATCGGACCTTGAGCATTCACCTGATATTGTTCGACGGTTCCATGAACGCTATCCACGGAAACCTAAGCCTACCAGGAGGTAGGCCTTAGAGGGGGGCGTAGTCTGTAACGGCAATATTATATTTCGGCTAAGGTGATAGATTGGGTTGTGAAGAGAAGGAATCGCGCAGTTGGACTATAATTTGTAATGGGTTTTCTGTTATGTTCTTTCGGTTTCCGTTACGCAAGATATTAGTCATCAACGGACTAGGAGTTGGATATATAAGGGGGTGTTGTCTCGTGCCCTTTCATGTTTTCCTTCCTTTCCTCTCCTCTTCACGGAACCTCCTGTATCTACCCCAACGAATACTACTTTTGCTCTACGCCTCGTCCTAGGTTCAATTAGTTGTCAAACTAGATAGAGCCACTCCATAGCCCATAGTCCTGAATACCTATTGCCACGTCCTCGCCTCGGTTGTATTCCTTGGCACCATAGTCCCTACGTCCATAGACCACCGTTACAATATCACATCTTTTAACGACTAGTAGGAATCCAAAATATGATATTTCACCTCTTGATGCCCCACCGCCTCCCAAAACGCGAACCACCATGGTGAATCTGCCTAAGTCTTGATGCTAGCCTTGAGCTTGCTAGCAAATGACGCCAGGTTTGACATCTCGAGTATCCCCACCTGCATACCCACCTGCCTATCTGCCTACCTGCTGTCTTCCTGCCTATCTGCCTATCTTCGTCTCGACACTTATCTCCTACCAGCATAATCACTTACCTCCTACCAACACCGACACCTTCCTCCTATCAGTGTCGACCCCTACCTTCTAGCAGCAGTGATACCTACCTCCTACCTGCAGGAATGCCTGTATACGTATTTACCTACTTGTATTTTGACGCCTGTACTGGCACCGCTACAGACCGTTAAATAGCAGCAAATTGACTCCCAAATTTGCAGCCAATTGAAGCCCAAATTGAGACTCAAACGACACCAAAACTTCGACTAATTGCAACAAGCCGACACCTAAATCAGCATCAAATCCACGCTCAAACCTATGCCCAAATATATGACTGACAGTGAACGAAATCAATGTCACTTAAGTGAATAATAGGTAGGTAGTTAAGCAAGCAGATGCGGAGGTAGGCAGGTAAGCAGTCAGGTGCGGGAGTAGACAGTCGGGCATGGGGGTAGGCAGTCGGGCAATTGGGTAGGCAGGCGGCGCGGGGGTAGGCAGGCGGTGCGGGGGTATGCAGGCAGGCAGGCAGGCAGGCAGGCAGTGCGCTGAGGTAAGTAGGCAGACAGTCAAGCGCGGAGGTAGGTAGCGTGCTAGCAAATATGTACATAGAGTATTATATAGACAAATAGATGAATATATTTGACTGGCATTCGGAAACAATGTCTTAGGCGATGTAACTTTTGCCGAATGATCTCATTCTGCCAGCAAAATCTGCTAGCAAAACCAATTAACCGGGCCAAAGATACTAGTATGGAGACACCAGGAGATGACTTTGCATCTAGACCTGTCGCGATGACGTCATTTGGCAAAGAGGTGTACTGGCTCTGTTTCGGTATGGCCCGGCATCGGTCTACAGGTAACCAAAAGTCTTTGGTCATCTGCGGCATCTGGAGCATCTCGAGCGCCCAGGTGGCCCAAATCGACATGTCATTTTTGGCTGATATAGGCGCTCTGGAGAGCGTGGGAAGGGGTGCCAGTGACAACAATGGTGTTCGGGGATTATAGAAGGGCTTAGTGTACCCTCAGGATAGAGTGGAGGAGGTGTGTCAATGTCAAGAATAGTGTTGGGAGATCATAGGAGGGTTTGGTAGGCCCTCTGGGGAGCGTGGTAGGGTGGGGCATGAATTTAACCAGCTCATGATAACGCGGGAGGGATTGATAGGCACTCTGAAGAGCATAGGAGATATTGTTAGGGCAAGGAATAGTCTCAGGAGACCACCAAATGTCCTGGTAAGCCCTCGAGAGAAAGCATTAGAGGATGAGTCGCACTCCCGACTCACTCCAGTAATCTAGTGGTAATAAGTGAGAGGCTTAGTAATCCATTCAAAAGGCTTTCTAGTAGGCTGTTACAACCCCTTGAAGTTTCACGACACTACACTGGTTGAAGAAACCTGTTCGGGGAGCTGTAGGCAAAAATTGCGCACCAGAGAAGCTATAGAGATTCGGTGCAGTGAATATCGAGCCTTCCAGAGCATTTGAAAGGAACAGGAGGCAATCGTAGCGGGGTTGCGAGGCGTCGGGAGTATAACCAGATATTATGAATTCAGGCTCCGGAGAGTGCTGAGGAGGCGTGCTTGAGTGTCGCGAGAGCATCAGCGGAGGCCCAGAAGGCCTCCGAATTGGCCAACAACCTCCAGAGAATTAAAGTTGGTAGGGTGTCTCTCAAGCCTCCGGTGTCTCCTGAATACTTGCACTGGTTACTAATGAAAACATACTCCAGAATGGACCTAAATTATATCACCTGGGTCATCAGAAATGCCTTGAGCATCGCAATCGAACCCTTTAAAGACTCGATCCAGCAAACAAACACCAAAATCAATAAAAGCAATGAACTCCTATTCAAATCAAATACGGACTCAAACATAGAATCGATGTCATATGAAAATAACTGTTCGAAATAATAAAGAACTAAGACAAACTATCTGTAAAGTTACATAGAATGCAACACCAGACCTTCCTCCTCCTGAACCAGCTCAGCACTCACTATGCACAAACCTCGGCATCGACTTCGGAACCTGCATCCGCATCTGTACCTACACCCATACCCATATCCACACATATTCCCATAGCTACCACCTGTAACGGAGCCACTTCAACTGTTTGGTGTATGAGTACATATAGGGCCCGGTTACATGTTGAGAGTCATTGTCAGAAGCCAGTTGCCCAGTGACATGCAAGT
This sequence comes from Morchella importuna, assembly GCF_003444635.1. Taxonomy (NCBI): domain Eukaryota; kingdom Fungi; phylum Ascomycota; class Pezizomycetes; order Pezizales; family Morchellaceae; genus Morchella; species Morchella importuna. The sequence goes on along the minus strand of NW_025763447.1, from coordinate 37,492 downwards.
ACAGGCAGTGTGGTTACCTACCAGCTATCTGAGCAACTACATTCTGAGCGATAGGAAGAGAATCTATTCATGGGAGTAACGACTGACGAGGTCAAGTCTCACCAATGATTAGAAGGCCAGCCAGAGAGAAGCTCTGAGTGCTCAGCGATGCTCTATATCCACTGAGAATTGGGAGTACAGCAGTATTGGCAGGAGCCATGCCTGGGAAGTCTACAATAAGTGAAGAGCTCTATAGCAACGATTAAGCTTATATCTGAGTGGCAGCTCATTCATGCCGCTCCCGGTTATGCGACAACCAAGATTGCAGGTGTTACAAAGGCATTGACTAAGGGTGATTGACTTCGGAACTGGAAGCACCCACTAACGCTTAGAAAGAAGCGGGTTAGCGGTGTTATTGCTTCCCTACCGCTCGAAGGCATCACCGGAATTTAGTAAGGAAGTAGGAGCAAGGAACGGAATCCTTTGGAGTATAAGTACTTAGGATCCTTCTCGCCCAACTATCCGATTTCTCCAGTCTTCATCAGAGCTGTGAAGTATTTTCTACTCGGTAGTAGAGCCCTTAAAGATTATTGAGTTCTTAACGATAAATCTTTGAATAATCTAAACCTGATTTCTATCTTGCACGGCCAAATCTTTCCATCGGATTCGAGCGATACGTGGAAAGACTGTCCCCGTTACACCACCAGAAACAGTGGTGAAGCATCAACTAACCAACCAACGCCTAACTCATATGCAGCCACCGTCTCAGGAGCCACAGACACAGAATTCATAATGGTGACCAAGAAAAGAACCTCAAATCTAAAACAGACCCACTATTCAAGCTGGAGATCTCCAAAATCAATCAAGAAATTGTAATCGAAACAAGCAAAGATTTGGTGATCATACCATCGGACATCAGAAACAAGATAAAAGCAAAGATCCAGGACCCTGATTGACAACTAATCGCTGTCGGAAAACAATAAAGTACAACATCATCCTGGAATCGAAATTCGCAACCCGAGCTACGAATGTACTGGAATACAAAAAAGAAATCGAAAGCGCCCTACATGAACTAAAAATATCTTATGTTGATATCTGAGTTAATTCCAGATGGTCAAAATTCATAGCACATGGCATTCCCACCACCGGCAAACCTTTCGAAGCAAACTAACCAGTGCCATTCAAAATTAGAAACAACTACGGAAACACATTAGAATTGGCACAAATCCCAAGATGGCTATCCAGACCCTGTAACGGGGGTCTATGGACGTAGGGACCATAGTGCCAAGGAATACAACCGAGGCGAGAACGTGGCAATAAGTATTCGAGACTATGGACTATGGAGTGGCTCTTACTAGTATGACAAACTAGTTGAACTCTATGACGAGGCGTAGAACAAAGTAGTATTCGTGGAGTACATACAAGAGGTTCCGTGAAGAGAAGAGGAAAGGAAGGAAAACATTAAAAGGCACGAGACAACACCCCCTTATATATCCAACTCCTAGTCCGTTGATGACTAATATCTTGCATAAAGGAAACCGAAAGAACATAACAGAAAACCCATTACAAATCATAGTCCAACTGCGCGATTCCTTCTCTTCACAACCCAATCTATCACCTTAGCCGAAATATAATATTGCCGTTACAGACCCGAGGCCAGGATTGGGATTACCCACTCCTGTATGATAATTGCCCTCCCTGGCCAACTCACTAAAGACAACCTCAGGCTCTGATACTTGACCCTCCTCAACAGACAATGTAAAATTGACAACTACTTACCAGACAAGTCAGACACCGACTACTCCAAATGCCTGGAATACAGATATAGACAAAAACCCTGATAGCACCTTAATAGCAGATGTGGATACTGTGCTGAAGAACACTAAATCAAAGATCACCCATGCACAGAATATGCCGGAGGCCTCAAATGCATCCAAACTCTCATCTAATGCTAACACTGTAAGGCCACAAACAAAGCAACTGGCTTGAACCGCCTGGAACGTCTCAAAGTAAAGATAACCACATCAGCAAGTTGGCATATATTTATGAGTCTCCCAATAGTCTCCTAAGTCTCCTGAGTCTCCGGAAGCTCTCCTGAGACATCAAAACGGATTTTGATTCTCTGGAGATACAGGAGATACATTACAGAAATTGTTAAGCTTGCTGATGTAGTAAACTCGGCCCAGACCCAATCATAAAATATCAAACCGCTCTACTAGTAGTCATCATCTCGGACACCATCGATATTCCGGTGGAAGAATCCCCTGACTTAATGGACAAGTCTCAATGAGTTACAAACAACGGAGTACCGTCCACGCACACCACTTGAACTGCGCAAAAAACGAATTAATAACAAAATCAGTAGTAGAGTAAGCAGAACAGGACAACAACATACTTTTTCTTTTATTACAAGCATTATGGAATACCAAAGACGACCATCAATCGGAATCACCTCTATTCTACCTGTTTACGGCCAGCAAAAAAACCAACAAAGCAACGATGTATGTTAGGAAACATGCCAACCTAAAACTCAAGTACCACCATACCCACAACCACTTGATCGTTTCTTTCACTGCTGAAATCCAAGAACAGCAAACACAAATCCTCAATATATACCCAACAAGACGAAGTAAACCTTTCGCAGAAGTATTTCAACAAATAATGATCACAATCCAAACTTTCCTAATTATAGAAGACTTCAACAATCACCACTAGTTATAGTATAGGTTCTAATCCCATGACTATATTAGTACGATCAGAGCAGACAAATCAGGAGCCAATAAAGTTAAAAAATAGATACACTGGCAAAAGCTATTTCTACTCAAAGAACCAGGCGAATTCATACATTTCTCCTGAAACAACAATAGATCAATTATCATTGACTTAACCCTGTTCGAATGGCCAGTACTGTACTTTGACATCCGATGGAATATCGACCGATACTGAGCGGACACAAATCATTGGAAAATTATAATCCAACTACAAATAACAAAACCCCCCTATATAGAAAAACAACTATGGCAACAAACAAACTAGGCAAAACTAGATGAAAACATATCAAGCATCTGACTCTCTTGGAAAGTATGGGAAAAAGAAAACCAAACAAAATAGTCCAAGCTGATAAACTTCATATTCGAACATCAGCAAAGAATAACATGTAGTCTTGGGGCGCCTGGACGCCCGAGATGCCCCAGATGCCCTAAATGCCCCAAGACTTTTGCTTACCCGTAGACCGACGCCGGAGAATACCGGAACGGAGCCAGTGCGTCTGTTTGCAGAAGGACGTTGTCACGACAGGCCTAGATGCAAAGTCACCTCCTGGCACCTCCACGCTAGTATCTTTGACCCAGTTAATCGCTTTCGCTAACAGTTTTTGCTGGTAGAATGAGATCACTTGGCAAAATGTTTATCAAATAGGATATTCTTTCCACGCTCCAGTCACATATATTCGTCTATCTGTCTATCTAATTCTCTACGTAGATATTTGCCAGCGCCTTACCTACCCCCGTGCTTGACTTCCAGTTTGCCTACCCCGCACCTGCCTGCCTACCCCCGTGCCTGCCTGCCTACCCCTGTACCCGACTGCCTACCACCATACCTGCCTGCTTACCTGCCTACCTCCGCACCTGCTTTCTTATCTACCTACCTATTAGAAGCTTAATTGAAATTGATCTTGTGCACCATGAGTCATATATTTGAGCGTAGATTTGAGCATAGATTTGATGCTGATTTAGCTGTCAACTTTGTATAATTACTCGAAGTTTTGGTGTCGTTTTGAGTGTCAATTTGGGCTTCAATTTGCTGTGAATTTGATGCAATCTGGTGTCAATTTGGGCGTCAATTTGGGAGTCAATTTGCTGCTATTTAACGGTCTGTAGCGGTACCAGTACAGGCGTCAAAATACAGGTAGGTAAATACGTATTCAGGGATTGCTGCAGGGAGAGGGTAGGTATCACTGCTGGTAGGAGGTAAAGGTCGACGCTGGTAGGAGGTAGGTGTCAATGCTGGTAGAAGGTAGGTGTCGATGATGGTAGGAGGTAGATGTCGAGGTAGGTGTCGAGAGGAAGGTAGGTAGATAGGCAGGAAGACAGCAGGTAGGCTACTAGGCAGGTAGGTAAGCAGGTGATGATCCTCGAAATGTCAAACCTGATATCATTTGCTGCCAAGCTCAGGGCTAGTGCCAGGACTTAGACAGAATCACCATAGTGGGTAGCTTTTTGGGAGGCAGTGGCAGGTCAAGAGGCGAGGTATCCTATTTGGGATGTCTACTCGGCGGGAAAAGTTGAGAGATTATATTTTGGATGTCTAATAAGCATTATAAGATGATCTATCATATCTTTTATGCTTACTAGATGCTAAAAGACAATGTATCACATTTTGTTGGCACCAGGACGATGTTTTGTGTGTATTAGATTAGGTCTTGGGCGTGGAAGACGAATTTGGACATCTGGACTCATAGATTCGTCCTGGCGAAACCCTTTTTTGCTGATGAAGTATGTAACTTGAAAGTGGTGATGGAGGCTGGTAAGTTATTCTGCGATAAGAATCAGAGAAACCCCCCCACACTTCCAGGAGACTATGGCATCAAACGAACTGGGGAAAACTAGAAGAAAACATCTCAGGCCTCCATTTCCCCCCCAAAGCATGGGAAAGCCAGAATCACACAAAGCAAAATGTCGACTTCATCCTCGAATACATAGACAATCAAATAGATCAAGTCACCCAATGGAGGCAAGGACATCTCAAGTCCAAGAAATGGTGGACCCCAGAGCTGAAGAAACTTAAATCAACCCTCAACACACTAGAAAGGAAAGCTAAAAATACCCAAAAAGACAAATACAGAGAAACCTTCAGGAAAACTATGAGAAATTGGACCGCAGCGATCCGCACAGCCAAGGCGGAACAAAGGGAGTAAGAATTCATGGAGGCCAAGAGAAGTGCCATCTGGAAATTAGTCAACACGGGGAAAAGGAGGGACATCACAATCCCAACTATACAAGGTGAAGAAACATTTGCGGGGAAGTGCCAAGCTCTAAGAGCCCAACTCTTCCTCACAAGTTGGACGTCCCCCAACAACCCCCCACTCCCAATCAGACCCCCCTCCTTTGACCTTAGTGACGATTTTCAAGAAGTAACAACAGAAGAAATCAAATCCACAATCAAATCATGCCCAACACACTCAGCTACCGGGTCTGAAAATATCCCATACCCCTTCATACAAGCAACAATCAAAGCGAATACCCAACTCTTCCAGGACATGTTCTCAGCCATGCTCCGACACGGAGTCCAACCGGAGCGATGGAAAGTGGCAAAATGCATACCAATCCCGAGACCAGGAAAACCCGACTACTCATCGGCCAAAGCCTACCAACCCATCTCTCTACTACAATGTTTTAGCAAAGTACTGGAAAAGATAGTGGCAACAAGACTATTTGTAACGGCGGTCTATGGGCGTAGGGACTATAGTGCCAAGGAATACAACCGAGGCGAAGAAGTAGCAGTAGGTATTCAGGACTATGGGCTATAGGGCGGCTCTACCCGGTCTGGCAAACCAGTTGAGCCCTATGACGAGACGTAGAACAAACGTAGTATTCGTGGAGTAGATAAAGGAATTGGAATTGGATTTTATATTGCATGGAAGCACATAGCTTATCGCACACCTACACTACCGCCAGAGACGAAAGAAAAGTACATACAAACATCGCGCGAAATGGTGTAGATGAACAGAAACTAAGCGACGAACAAAGTAACAACACTACAGTAGAATGAGATCCCAAAAGCTTCTCCGTCAAACAACATAAAGTCAATCGTCTATATACCCGTTCACCATAAACCAGGATCATTACCAACGCCTAAAAAGGAAGTACTGCACGAAGCCGAGTCGAAAGACCGCGGAAGCATCAGGTGCGAAAGCATAGGGAGGGGGGTGTCGATGGGGTCCCTGGGCATCTGCTCGTCAGGCGGCAGGGAGTTAAGGTAGGAGGAATGGCACAAAGGCCAAGTGTAGATGGGGTGGGCGTAAGCCGCTACCTGTTGGTGGTTTTTACAGTGGTGACCTTCGAACTCGATTTCCGTAGTATATGGGGTGGTCGCAATCGTAAGTGCTGACCGTGCCTTGATGGGGTGGCCTCGGTTGTAGTGCCCTTGGTTGTAGTGCCGGGCCGGTGGGGTTGGGTGAGCGGGGAAGCCGACTCGGTAAAATTGGGTTGCCTGGCTAGGGCCGTAATGCGGGGTAAGGCACAACAAAGGGACCTCGCGTAGGTAAGGAACGGATGCTTCGTGACCGTAAGGTCGCTAACACCATGTGTTATCATAGGCTTTGGCAATGAGTCTGCGCTGACCTCCAGACTATTGACAGGGTGCCAATACGACGTAGAGAGGGGTAGCCTTTGTAACGGGGGTCTATGGACGTAGGGACTATGGTACCAAGGAATACAACCGAGACGAGGACGTGGCAATAGGTGTTCAAGACTATGTGCTATGGAGTGGCTCTGCCTAGTATGACTAACTAGTTGAGCCCTATGGCGAGGTGTAGAACAAAGTAATATCGTGGAGTAAATACAAAGGTTCTGTGAAGAGAAGAGGAAAAGAAGGAAAACATGAAAAGGCACGAGACAACACCCCCTTATATACCCAACTCCTAGTCCGTTGATGACTAATATCTTGCGTAACGGAAACCGAAAGAACATAACAGAAAACCCATTACAAATTATAGTCCAACTGCGCGATTCCTTCTCTTCACAACCCAATCTATCACCTTAGCCGAAATATAATATTGCCGTTACAGACTACGCCCCCCTCTAAGGCCTACCTCCTGGTAGGCTTAGGTTTCCGTGGATAGCGTTCATGGAACCGTCGAACAATATCAGGTGAATGCTCAAGGTCCGATAGCGGTTGCCAAGAGGCATCATGGTATCCAGTATATCGTATCAGGTACTCAAAGCCACCCCTTCGTTTCCTAAAGTCCACAATATCCTCGACTTCCCATTCTTCCTCCCCTTCGATCTCAACTGGAGGTGGTGGTGACTGTTGTTGTCCAAGTAATGGGTTACCCGCTTCAGGTGATAACAATGAAGCATGGAATACTGGATGGATCTTCATGGAGCGGGGAAGTTCTAGCTCATAAGCATAGGGATTGACAATTCGTTTGATGCTGTAAGGACCAATTCGTTTCCAATCAAACTTCTTGGAGGGTCGCTTTGTTAGAATATGGCGGGTCGACAAGAAAACTTTATCTCCTATATGATAACGAGGGGCAGGAGAACGATTTAGGTTAGCCGACTCCTCTTGTATCCTTTGCGCCCGAAACATTTCGCTCTTCAGAAACTCCACCATGTCCTTCATCTCATTTGCAATGCTGTTGGCTTGATCTTCCGCTGTCGTTTTACCGTATTCCAAGGGACCAAAAGTCGTCCTGGGATTTCTTCCCGAGTTGGCATAGAAAGGAGAGACTTTTGTTGTTTCCGAAATATGGTTATTTGTTGGGAACTCAGCCATTGCCAACCGTCGGGCCCAATCATCTTGCTGATAGGAGACATAGCTTCGGAGGTATTGTTTCATTATGGCATTGATCCTTTCAGTTTGTCCATCAGTTTGGGGGTGAAATGCGGTGGAGAATCGTGGAGATATTTCCAGGCGTTTGCAAAGCGACTTCCAAAATTCCGCAACAAATTGTGTTCCTCTATCGGACACAACCATATCAGGTAGTCCATGTAGCTTCCAAACATTATCGAGATATAGCCTTGCTACTTCCTTCGAGTCCACCTCTTTAGTTGTTGGTATTAGATGTCGCATTTTGGTTAATCTATCAACAACAACTAGAATCGCATTGTAACCATCACTCTCCGGAAGGTCGGTAACAAAATCCATTGAGACATCCGTCCATGGTCCGTCGGGTATTGGCATGGGACGAAGTACCCCATAAGGCGCATTACGTGGTGCCTTGCTACGGACACACATATTGCAATTCCTAACATATCGATCGACATCTTTTCGCATTTGTGGCCAATAATATTCCCGACTTAAGAGTTCCAATGTCTTTGCTCTACCCGGATGGCCTGCCGATGGTTTGTCATGATGTTCTTTCAGGAGTCTCAGCCGGAGGTCATTATCCTTTGGTACGTAGAGTGCATCTCGATAAAGTAACCGGCCATTATTGTCTTCAGTACATTCGGCAAGTGAAATTATATTTGACTGACGAACGTCGTTCCGGAGCATAGCGAGGATTTCGTTTGGAAAACTATCGACTTGGTAAGCTTTTGAAAATAACTCCTCCACAGTGGGCATTCCTTCAGCAGATTCATTTGATAAAGAACCCGCGAACAAACTTAGCTTTGTATCCAAATTTTTTCGCTTCAGAACCACTTGGCTCTGGTGCGTCAGCCGTTCATCCCCCTCTTTAGGTAGATCACCTGATCTTCTAATCAAAGCATCTGGTTTCGCTCCTTGTTTTCCTGGTCGGAATTGTATAACAAAATCGAAACGTGAAAGGAATTCAGACCAACGAGCTTGTCGGCGGTTTAGCAATTTTGTTGTAATAAAATACTCTAAATTTCGATGGTCGCTGAAAACTTCAATAGGGAATTGTGCTCCTTCCAAATGATGTCGCCAATCTTCAAAACATCGCACGATTGCTAGAAGTTCCTTGTCATAAATTTCATAGTTGCATTCCGCAGGGGAATGTTTCTTGGAAAAGAAAGCGACCGGATATAAAATCCCTTCATCATCACGTTGCGATAGAATCCCTGCTGAAACATAGTCAGATGCATCGGTTTCTATCACAATCTTCTGATTCGGATCAAAATGAACTAATATAGGCGCTGTTGTAAACATCTTTTTCAGGGTTTGAAATGCTTCCTCCCTTTCATCTGTCCATTCGAATTTAACATTTTTCTTTGTTAGGGCTGTAAGCGGGGCGACAATCTTTGAATATCCCAAAAAAAAACCGTCGATAAAAATTTGCAAATCCCAGAAATACTTGAACATCATGAAGATTTGTAGATGTAGACCATTCTAGAACATCAATAACTTTCTTTGGATCCATTCTGTTGCCATTTGGGGTAAGAATCAGGCCAAGATACTTCGTTTCTTGAACCATAAATTCACATTTTTCAGGTTTGAGATGAACATGATTCTCATCAAGTACTTTTAGAACCTTTCGAATGTGATTTTTGTGATCTGTGAGGGATTCGGAGTAGATGAGAATGTCATCTAAATAGGCCGTCACGAATTGATCGAGATAGGGACGTAGGATATCATTAATCCAATGTTGAAACGTAGCAGAAGCGTTCGCTAATCCAAAAGGCATCACCGTATATTCAAAATGTCTATATCGAGTCCGGAATGCCGTTTTCCATTCATCTCCTTCCGCTATCCTGATTTGGTTATATCCCCAGCGCAAATCTAACTTGGTATAATATTTTGCTTTCGACAATTTGGCCAAAGTTTCCTTCAATAACGGCAATGGGTAACGATTCTTAATCGTAATTGCATTGAGGCCCCGATAGTCGACACATAAACGAAGAGTTCCATCGGCTTTTTTGACGAATAGTATAGGTGCTCCTGCTGGGGATTCACTATGGCGGATAATTCCCTTGGGCAGATTTTCTTGAAGGTAATTCCAGAGTGCTTTCAACTCGATTTGGGATAAAGCATATATTGGTCCCCATGGTGGTTGTTTGCCTTCCTCTAGTACTATTTTCATATCGGGAATGGTCGATGTGGTGGAAGTATTGAAGCATCATATTCTTCAAACATATGGATATAGCGATGGAACTCTCTTGGTATCAATTGTTTAATATCGATGGTCGGTTTTTTAGTTGCTGAAACGGTAACAGTATGAGTTTCCAGTAGGGGAATCGATATGCCATGAACCGTAATTGCAGTTCCACTGAGCGAACAATTTTGACAGCAGCTTCGCAAGTCGAAAATGAGCAAATTTTCCTTTGGTCGAATTGTAACCATCAGCAACCCGTGCATGTCTTCAGGAGACACCGGAGGCTTGGGAGACACCCCACCAACTTTAATTCTCTGGAGGCGGTTGGCCCGTTCGGAGGCCTCCCGGGCCTTCGCTAATGCTCAGGAGGTTCTCGCGACGCTCAAGCACGCCCCCTCGGCACTCTCCGGAGCCTGCATTCATCATATCCGGTTACTCTCTCGACGCCTCGCAACGCCGCTACGATGGCCTCTTGAGCGTTTCAAACGCTCCGGGAGGCTCGATATCACTGCACCGAATCTCTAGAGATCCTCTGGGGCGCGATTCTTGCCTACAGCTACCCGAACGGGTTTCTTCATCCAGTGTAGTATCGCGAAACCTCAAGGGGTTGTCCCAGCCTACTAGAAAGCCTTTTGGAAGGTTTACTGAGCCTCCCACTTATTACCACTGGATTACTGGAGCGAGTCACCTCTCACGCTCTCTCCCGAGGGCTTACCAGGCCATCTAGTGGTCTCCTAAGGCTATTCCTCGCCCCAGCACTATCTCCCATGCTCTCCAGAGGGCCTACCAATCCCTCCTGCGTTATCATGAGCTAGTTAAATTCGTGCTCCACCCTCCCACGCTCTCCAGAGGGCCTACCAAGCCCTCCTATGGTCTCCCGACCCTACTCTTGGCACAAATACCCCTCCCCCACTCTCCCCTGAGGGCCCACTAAGCCCTCCTGTACTCTCCCGACGCCATTCTTGGTACTGACACCCCTTCCCACGCTCTCCAGAGGGCCCACCAAGCCCTCCTGTAGTCTCCCGACGCCATTCTTGGCACTGGCACCCCTTCCCACGCTCTCCAGAGGGCCTACCAAGCCCTCCTATAGTCTCCCGACCCTATTCTTGGCACTGGCACTATCTCTTACGGTCTTCTGGGCCTCGTCAAATTATCACACTTCTCCCCATGCCCTCTTGAAGGCTTATTGAGCCCCCGAGGAGTCTCCTGAGAGTGATCACTACTCTTGAAGGCATTACCCCATTGATTCGGTCTCTGAGAGTCTCTCACGCTTCATAACCCCCGAATCTGATGTACTCCGTAATAATAGCTTACAATTTCCCACATCTGTACCTAATAACGAAAGCATCCCTTCAAATAAATAAAAACATCGCACAAAAACACACGAAAATCATTTATCCCCTGGCAACGCGTCGCCAGAGGCATTTGTCGAGGCTTCTTGAGCCTTGGCCGCGCCCAAATCCCTCCCCGTCACCACCGGGTTTTCTGAGGCATCATCAGTCCCCAATAATATAGCCCGGTCCCGCTGAGCCTTCCGGCGCGGTTTCGTGGCCCTCCACGCCGCGATGTCTACTGCCAACTGCACATCGTCCTCTTCCCTTCCAACCTTAGATATCATCTCTCGAGGGCCTCGCAACTCCTCAATCTACAGGCCTATCAGTCTCAGTCAATTGCGTGCGCGTCTAAGGTTCTTTACCTTATCTTGAATAGACTCTCTTATTACCTCCAGAGTCCCCAGCTGCTTTTCCTCCGTGGTTCTTCTCCACGTGTTGAACATTCTGGGGTACGTTACTAGGCAAAAGTTAGTACGTCGCGACTCCTAAAGGGCTTGATAAGCCTTACACAAGATATCGGTATTCTGGCTGGGGTTAAAGTGCATTCCTTCCACATAATTGCCCGTTGTCCAACATCGCAAAACAAACCAAATAGCAGTGAAAACTAGACAGATGAATTCCGGGGATATATCATCTACGAACTTAGGATCCTTCGCTCCACACATCTTGTCACCTTTGTAATATTTTAGAAATATTACTTTCACGATCTCTGGGGACCAAAAGTGTCGACGACCTGTCTAATAGCTGTAAGACCTTTACATAGGCTGGTTGAGCCTTTGAAATGGCCTATAAAGCCCCATAGCACGTTAAAAGGAGCTCTTACGGCATAGTTGTCGGAGTCACTAATGAAACGATCATTCTCGAGTAGATAGTTAACTTTGTCAGCCCTCGTCTCTGGGGTTGTTAGGTCCTTCAAGCCGTATAAGAAGCCTTTTGCGGCAAAGTCTTTGATTGCAAACACAAGGTGCGATCTCACTCGTGAACTTGCGATTTGAACCTGTGAATAGTTAGCACAGGGCTAACAAGCCTCCTAGGAGGCTTGATCAGCTCTTACCTCACTCTTCGCGCTATTGATTAGGGTTATGTTTGTATTAAAATGAACGTTAGCCTCCGACCAAAATCGCCGGACGTTAACGGTAAGAGATTCAGGCATTGGCCAAGGCTCCTCAAGCAATGTATGCCGCGAGAGAAGGTCCTTAGCATACCTGATAATCGGCTTTGCCTCCGCTGGCACGTCCCCCCTGTCAGAGCCGTAAACTGACTCTGGCGCTGGTGTGGCACATGCTTGCGTGGGTGGGGTTGCACGATAGGGCTGAGAAGGCGGAGGTGTACGTTCAATGTGATGTTCATTTCGCAATGTACTAGACGAGCGAAATGAGGTTCTTGGTGATGTAGACGCGGGCTTGGAAGCTAGGGAAGCCCTGCTCATGGCTCGGGAGGGAGTCCCCGACCTTTTTGAAGTAACCGTCGTACGGCTTCCATACTGCCTGGTGTTATCACCTTATCCGCAACCTATGGGTTGTGGTTAATACCTGTACTGTATTAACTCCCACGGCAGATGAAACAATTGCTTCGGCTGCTGTGCCACTAATTCTTCTCCTAGAGGCTGCAACAGCCCTGGCGGAGGCTACGGGAGCCTCCCTTGGCCTCTTACCAGCACGAATTCCCTGGCTGGGTACTGGCGGTGCCCGTAGTGGTGGTGCCCGTGGTGGTGGTGCCCGTGGTGGTGGTGCCCGTGTAGGCCGTGCTCGTGTTGGCGGAGGTGGTGGAGACACCCTTCGTTCAGATAAGGGCATCACGGGTGGGGTATTTTCGTCCCCAGGCTCTTCATAGTCGTCATAATCATCCTCATAGACATCTACCTCGTCCTCCTCCGCCACTGGGTGATCGTCGAAGTCAATCCACGGCTGTGGGCATTCTAAAACGCCGTTTACCAATATTTGGCCCCCGGGCGAGCTCAATGGGCCATCTCGATAGCCCGAGGGGCCATGAAAGGAATCTTGGTGAGTATCCAGCTCTGTAGGTGATCCCGACCTCACACTGCTAGCGACACTTGAAACACTCATCGCCTCCCTAAGCCGTTTATTAACAGAGGTGGAGATAGTAGTGTTGGTTGCACTATATCGATCGTCAATGGCACGTTTGGTGGTTCTTTGCCTTTGGGAAGTCATGATAATGTTTGTGGGGAAAAGAATGGCCAGGTAGGCACTGGAGAATGCTTCCGAGGCTCACTATTAATATAGTATGCTTAGCAACCTCTAATATTCTTCTTTTTTCTCTTAGTTGGCTAAGCTATATGCAGTCATCCGAATGCTTGGCAGAAAACTCTGCATTTTCTTGGGCTGAGCTATACCGCTTATAGTCACCCGCCTATCGTCTAAAGGCTTAGGAAGCCTTTTGAATCGCCAATGAAGAAAACGCGGGAGGAAAAACAAATCTTATAAGTATTAATAAATGCTAAGATGAGGCGACTAACTCTAAAACAGATAAGAAAGTCTAAAGAGGCAGCTGCACCAGAAATAGAAAAAGAAAAAAACTGCCTAACAAGCTTTGAAGAAGGCTTCTCAAGCCTTCTCTAGCCGAACATACGTATAGCGCTCACCAAATAGATAAGGTAAGCTAATTCCAAAACAGATATAAAAAGCCTAAAAAGGCAACTACACTTACCAGATACGGCACTTGGCTAATAAAAAAAATAAAAACTGATCAACAAACCAATGATCCCCAAGAAGGCTCCTCGAGCCTTTCAAATAGCTTAACATGCCGCCCCTAGCTAGCATTATCAGTTACCGTCATCGTCATCCCCATCGTCGTCGCCTTCTTCTTCGACATCGTTTTCGTCTCCACCTATGCCGCCGTTATGCCTAAATACATGGTTTCTCTCAGCCAATGTCCAAATCTTGAGGCGGTCATGGTGGCAAGACATAAAGCCAATGCGATTCGGAAACTTCAATCTATACCGCCTAACTAGCCTACGCCCTATTGTTTGGTATCTTTCCACCCGTTCATCAAATACCGCCATTAACTCCTGGAAACCGGTATCGCTTTGGGGCATAGCAAAATTCAGACCAGTGTTATTTACCTTATCAATAAAGGTAAGCATTTGCTCCTCCTTATCGACTTCTATCATTTGGAAATCGTGTTCATCCAGGTCCTCCCACCCATCAGGCGGAGGAGTTTCGGGTCTATGTTTAGGCCCGGCAAGCAGTGCACGAGGCCTATGGAGCACGGCACAAAGCCTCAAAGGTTTGGCTTCACTGGTCTTGAGCCAGGCCTCCAACTCCTCCGCGTCGCCAATACGAACATTTTCCGGATTAAGTGCATACGCTGCCCCAGCCGTCCTAGGGGGTCCGTTTGACATGGCTACGTAGAAGGCCCGGATGACCCTCGGGGGCAGACCGTCGGCAACTTTTGGGATACGCTTCATTGCGACCTTGGCCAACTCTGCTAAGGACACCTCCTCGAGGACGCCTATAGACACCGGTAGTGCTGCTGGACCGTACTAGTCAATCTCACGGTAAGCCGCGCTGACGACGGCTCCCATCTTCGTTGGGTCAATAACATGTACGGTTATTGCAGGCCTGTAGGGTATTCCCATGGCCTTCCAAACCTCTGCCGCAGCCAAGGTGGGATTCTCGTTGGACTCGCCTCCCCCCTCAATGATTTCGGCTTAAGCCCTGGCTCCACGGGTGTGGGCTCTGTTCACTTTGTGGGATCGGTCGCCAATGAGATAACCGAGGGCTGCTTTGATCTTCTCGGAGGCCTCCGAGCCCTTCCTCATGTAACTTTGCTTTAAGGCTTTGAGAACTTTGTGATTTATAAGCCAATCCCTCAATCGCCCGAATAAATCAAGTCCAGAGGTTGTCTTGTTGACCCAGCCAATTCTTGTCATCTCATCACTGAGCGCAGTACGCAGAGCCCTGTAGACATCATCTCTTCCAGTAAGTTGCAGAATCTCCCTCATCTGTTCAATACTGGTAATCTTATAGGCAGCTGAGGCTCTTCCCCTGCGTGGTGGCATGCTTGGTGAATCGGCTGAAGCCTTTTGAGCCTTTTCAGGGGTCGCAGGAGGCTTTGAACGAGCCTTTGCTGATTGGGGTTCGTCGGGTTCGTCGTGGATAGTTGTGTCGCTTTCGGCGTCGCTTGGTGAATCGGCTGAAGCCTTTTGAGCCTTTTGAGGGGTCGCAGGAGCCTTTGAACGAGCCTTTGTTGATTGGGGGGCGTCGGGTTCGTCGAGGATAGTTGTGTTGCTTTCGGTATCGCTTTCTTCGGGATTACCAGTATATTCAAAGGGGGGTCGACTCGGAGTTGGGGGTTTGGAGATTTTGCTTTGTTGTTCTTCTTGCAAGGCGGAGCGGCCTACCTCGAGGCTTGATGCGCGTGGTCGAGAGCATGTTAGGCATTCGGGTCCAGGAGAGGCTCCACCAGAGGCTTCCGGGAGAGATTCTGTATCGGCTCTACTAGCTCTGCTTGCGATTTCTGGTACAACTGTTTTTGTTGCAGCGAGGGTGGCGTGGTGGTCCTTGATTTGCTGTATGTGTGCTTCGTACGCTGCTAGGAGCGCGACCGCGTCAAAGTCTTCGAAATCATTGTCTTCAGAGGCCTGGGAGTCTCTTCAACTGGAGGTGGTTCTTCGCCTTCCTCGAGATAGTCAAATGCTAGTACCAAGCGGTCCGCGTATGCCTGTGTGCTTTGAGAGGCTTGGGGAGATTCCGGAAAGGCCTGGTCTTCGACTGCAGGTGCTTCTTCTGCAGGTGCTTCTTCGGCCGGAATGGATGCTTCGACTGGAGGGTTGACGAAGGCCAGAGGGGGTGCTATTGGGGTTGGGGTGGATTCGCTAATGCGCGGATGTTTGCGTTCTCGTGAGTCTTTGTCGGAGGAATACCAAGCTCCAGGGCAATGGGGGAATTCTCCCAAAGGTCGAGTCTGTGTATAGATATGTGAATGATATGTATTTAGAATTAGAAAGGTCAACGTACCATTTTATATATCCGTGGGTTATATTCAAGTGAACGTTAGTTGAAATCCTGACCCTAGCTTAACTTGGGGGCCTGGGGGAGTATCAAGAGTGCGAATGGCCTACTAGAAAGCTCCGCGAGCGTGTAGGGGGGTGCCTATATATATTCTCCTAGATGAGGATCCTATACTACGTCATATATCGAGTTGGTATTGTTTGCTGAAGTTGGGTCATGCTATATCACTCGGGTTGGTGGTTCGGACCTTTTCAAAGGCCTAACAAACACATTTATGAGCTCAATAAGCCTAACCACCATGCACTAGGTCAGTTTTTGGTTTAGCGTGTGGAGAGCTATTTGCCAAGACTAGGTTGACAAATCATTTGTGCCAAGTCATTTCTTTTGGATGGCTTTCAGAGCCTTTTAGATGGCTTTAGGAGCCTTTTAGATGGCTTGAGGAGCCCTCCCGGACACCTCTGCGTTAACGGTGTCAGTTTTGGTTTAGTGTGTGGAGAGCTATTTGCCAAGACTAAGATGACAAATCATTTGTTCCAAGTCATTGGAGCTTTTTGGATGGTCTTAGGAGCCCACCCGACACCTCGGCGTTATCGGTAACATCAAATATCAATCAACAATGAGATCACGATGCCCTTTCTGCATAAGGAGCTACGCAAGTCCTGGTAGTTTCGATCGACATCTTTCAAGAGTCTACGCAGAGAAGGCAGTTGAATGGTACAACAGTCAGCTTACACACCGTGCTGAGGATTCGGTGAACCTTGTAGAAGGCCCGGGAGGACTATACGGAAACGAATTGTTGAATGTTGGGATCTTTTCCTTGGGTCCCACGAGCGTAGACCAAAGCGAGTCTGATAATGAATCAAACGATGACACAGACTCGTTGACAGAACGAGACAGCATGTTCAGACCAGCAACTACCGTGTATGAGGGTGCAGGGGAGCAACTTTTCCCCTCCACAGGATATTCCGAGAGCTCAGAGAGCCTTCTGTCCAACCCGTGGCAACCTTTCAAATCAGCAAAGGAGTTTGAATTATCATGTTGGTTCCTGCGATCCCACATATCGCAGGGTCAAATAGACGATTTTTTTTCGAGCGGCAGGCGCAGGGAAAGGCTCCTACCACAATGGAAAAGGCTTTACAGGCCATCTTGATGAGATGGTTTCTAGGGACGGTTTAGGAAGAGAAGGTTGGATGCACTCAGAGGTCGAGTTGGGGGGCGAGAAGATTGCATACTATTACCGGGACCCTATGAGTGTGGTGCGATTCCTTCTGGGGCAACGTGCATTCAGAGAATCTTTGGTGTATGCCCCAACGATGGAGTACAATGAGCCAGGCGAGCGAATGTACGGTGAAATGCATACGGCAGACTGGTGGTGGGAGATGCAGGTTTGTAAAGCCCTCGTGAATGCTTACTGAGCCTTTCTAACGGAGGTTAAGAATACTCTGCCAGAGGGATCAACAGTGGTACCAGTGATTTGCACATCAGATGGAACGCACCTAACGAATTTCAGTGGTGACAAGAAGGCCTGGCCTGTTTACTTAACGATTGGAAATATCACTTCAGAAATACACAATAAACCTTCCAGTTTTGCATTCATACTTCTGCCTCTTTTACCAGTTCCACGGAAATTGGGAGTACGGGCAAATGAACATCGTCGAGAGAACCAGATCGCCCTTCACAAAGTTTTGGGAAAGATTTTGGAAGGCCTTCGGGGCCCTGCACAAAACGGTGAGCTTATAGCGTGCGCTGATGGCTACGATCGCCTGTGTTTCCCTATACTATGTGCCTGGGTTGCCGATCAGCCAGAACACGCCTCGCTACAAAATATCAACAATCATGCCTGCCCACGATGTGAGGTTGATTTCAAAGGCTTGAGAAGCCTTCACGAAAGCCCGCCACGGATTCAGGAGCGATATGTTGAGATCGTAAAGGAATATGAGGATAATAGGTCTAACGCAGCACCCGTGGAATACCTTGTATCAAAGTCTTTAAAGACCCTCTACAATGCCTTTTGGGCCTTGCCGAGGACCAGCGCCTATGATCTCCACAAGCCCGACATACTACACAATATCTACCTGGGACTATTGAAACACATGATGGAGTGGGTTCAGGGGTTTCTTAAGAAACACAATCGAATAGAGGAGTTTGATCGAGCTTGGTCCTCTATCGGGCCTTATCCAGGGCTCGCTGTGCCCAACAAAGCGTATCGAGCAACTACACAGTGGCAGGGTAAAGAAATGCGACATCTTGGCCGGATAGTTTTGGGAGCCTTTGCGGTGGCTTTACAAGTCCCTCCAATGGCGGCACGGAAAGACTTTAGTAGAGCTTTGCGGTGTGTACGAGCGTTGATTGACTTCCACCTCATGGAACAGTATACAACTCATACAAAGGAGACTCTAGAGTATCTGCAAAGCTATCTCGAAAACTTTCACAAGTATAAAGATGTATTTCTCGAATTCCGGGCCTATAAACGAACGAGGAAGGACGCCAAGGATCGAACAAAAGCACTGCAAGGCTCCGGAAGCCTTGGGAGAGGCCTAGAAGAGGTTCAAGAGATTCGGGAGGGGTCCCATTTTAATTTCATTAAGATGCATCTACTATCACACTTTAGAGAGCATGTGGAGCGATTCGGAAATATACCCATGTTTTCAACGGATGTCAGTGAGTTGGCTCATCGGCGGCAAATTAAGATGGCCTATACTGCTTCGAATAAGGTAGATGCCACGGTCCAGATTCTTGATTACCACCCAAGGCGTATGGTGATGGAGATGAGAGTATTGAATTTGAAAGATATTGTTTTCTCCCTGCCCGAGCATTATGAGGGCCTGCTGAGCCATCGAGAAAGCTTGAGAGACCTATTGGAGATTTTCAAAAATGAAGACCAACAAAGAGGAGGCAGTGAGCGATTGCTGGACGGAGATGCACCACAGAAACCTAAGATGACGACGCCGGACAATTCGGCGATCTGGTTATCTGATATCGCAGACATTATCAAGATGAACAAGACTACACTTGCCAGAGCTGTATCGGAATATGGTCAGGGACTACAACGGGAAGAAGGAGGCTTGTTAAGCCTTCTTGACTACCCAGTGAGGTATTTCAAATGCCTGCAGGTGCCAGTATCAGTGTTCCAAAAGAGTGATAGCTACGAGATACATAACATACGATGCACTGGAGAGGATTTGTTCAGGAAAAGGGAAGTTCGGAATGATTGGGCTTGGATTAAGGTACTACGGACCCCTGGGGAGCATTTCAGGGACGTTTATCAAGGCACCTGAAGGCAATATTCAGACTACGTGATATCTTTACTAGAAAGACATATCAACTTTGCTTGTTTGAGCTGCTGGAGGCAAGGGACAGGGGCCTTCCTGAAGGCTCGCATGGACTTCTAAGAGTCGCGAGGCACTCCCGGCAAAGATTTTGGATAATTAATACTCGTAGCGTCTTGGGAATGGCACATTTGTTGGAATTGTGGCAGGGACAATGGCTGGTAAACACTAGAGTAGATTTAAGAACTTCGAACGAATTACATGTATAAGGTTAACGAGGGCTTAAAGAGCCTAGGCAAATGCTTCTGAAGACTGGTCCTCTTAAACGATATGTATATACATGGGCAATATAAGATTCAACAGATAAGAAATCCAAGGGCTGGTAAAGGCTCAAGTAAAAGTGTTAGGTGTTAGGTTTTGTAACTAGCCGAGCGGCTTGAGAGATCAGGAGTGGCGCGAGGGGCTTTTTGGAAGGCTCGAGGGGCCTGTTGGGTAGATTTTGGGTGGTTTAAGGGGGGGCGTGAGGCGCCTATAGAGTGGCTAAGTGGGGCTTGAAGAGCGTTTGGGGGTCTCGAGAAGCCTATAGATTTATAAGACGAGTCGGGGCCTTGAGAGAGGTTGAGGGGGCTCAAGAGGCTTTTTGGGAGACTCGCGGAGCCTGTTGGGGAGTGGTCTAAGGGTGTCGAGTGGCTGGGGAGGGTTGTGAGAAGCTCGAGAGGCCCGCTGAAATGTCTAGGAAGCCTTTTAGAAGGCTCGGGAAGCCTGGTTAAAGAGGAAGCGGGAGAGACTCAAGAGAAGAAATTGAGGCGGAGAGTTCTCCAGAGAGTGCCAGGTTACTCCGGAGGCTCAACGGATTAGGCGAGGTGGTGAGGAGACATGGGAGGGGTAGGGAGACTAGTTGTCTTGGCATCAACCTTTGGAGAAAGGGACAATCCCCCGGAGGCGGATGCTAGCTTGCTGATGACATCATGGCGTCGCATCCAAGGTATCCCAATCACAATCGGATAATGTCCCAATTTGGTCACAAAACATGACGCAGTCTCTCGATGGCCATGAATGTCTAGCGAGACATCGACAATATGGGTAATCCTCCCTGACTTGATAGGTCTACCATCTATAACATCCACATGGCGGGGTATTTTGAGTGGGGTCATGGTGAGATTGTTGTGGCGTGCAAAAGATTCATCGATGAAAGCAAATCCTGAGGCTCCGGTATCAATAAGGGCGTAGGTGGGTACGAAAGTATTTTTATTCTGTGAAATTGAACAAGTTACTACAAATTGGTTCCCATCCATTTCCTCCTCTGATACCGAAAAACCAGAAATATTCATCCTAGAAAAATCATTAAATGGCCCCTGGGCTAAGCCACTTAGTGCAGGGACAAATCTTTTGCCGACTCATTATCGCTTCCCTCATTTTCCTCTATCCTCAATGCTGCTCCTCTCATCACCGGTCTCCTTGGTTGATTTCCAGTTGCCCTTGCCTGGGGGCAATCCCTAACCATATGTCCGACTCCTCCGCAATAGAAACATCGGCCCTCAGCTAAGCGGGTATTTCTTTCGGCGGGGGTGGGGCGACGACGTCCTCCGGACAGATCCATTGGTACATCACCTTCCGGGCGGAATGAGGGATGGTTCTCAGGGGCAGGTGCATTGACAGCTGGGGCGGCAGCGCGAGGGGTAGGCACAGGATTCCCTGGTGGAGGGCGACGGGTCGGAGCAGCAGTAGCATTCCAAGGCTTTTTATTTCCTCGCTTAGCTTCTGCCGCTCGTTGTCGATTATCTAACCGTTGCAAAAGTGTCGCGCAGGCATCTACTGTCGCAGGAGTTTCATGGTGTATCATCGATTCATCGAGTTCCGCATTAATACCCTCCATCAAAGCCTCAATCCGAGAGACTTCATCCATCCCTGACTCGGCAGCATATCGTTGGAATTCGGCGAAGTAATCAGCAAAGGTTCGGTTTCGTTGACGGATGTTCCTAAGGTTCTTCCTAGCCATACGGATTCGATCAGGATCCCCAAAAGCACTATCTAAGATTTCATAAAACCGCAACATGGAAAGCAAAGCGATGCCTTCTTCTCCGACATATTGTAAGAACTGATTGGCGACGACACCTTCCAATCGGCTGAATGCATAAGATAATTTGGACTGTAGTGTGGGAAAGCGGTTGGCATTTCCCAATAGTTTAATCCTCATCTGTTGTTTGAATAGGTGTAATCTTTCTCGATCGCGATCTCCCCTAAACACCTCAGGATCTGGGAGCTTTTCCGACCGCTGGGTAGTAGCCACAACGGGTGGTATTGGAGGCGCGGGTGGAGCATCATCACCACCAATCGGTTCTTCATCAGGGGCAACTACTTCAACAGCGACCCGCTGGGCTCGAGCAGCAGCAAGGTCTCGTTCGAACATCTCCCTTGCATTTCCAGCCTCTCTCTCCACCTCTTGTAAGTCCGTTGCATACTGAGCGAGACCATGTTGGGCTCTTTGAAGGAGTGCATAAGCTTCTATTCCGACAGTATTATCGACCTGTGGATGTTCTTGGAAAAAGGTTTGAAGGGTGTCGCTTAGTTGTTGGTAATCGATGGGAACGTGTTCCGACATTGTAGGCTATAGTGTTGCATTGGTTGGCGATAAGGGACGGAACCTAGTGTAACGGGTGTCTATGGACGCAGGGACTATGCTGCCAAGGAATACAACTAAGGCGAGGACGTGGCAATAGGTACTCAAGACTATGGACTATGGAGTGGCTCTATCTAGTATGACAACTAGTTGAACCCTATGGCGAGGCGTAGAACAAAAGTAGTATTCGTGGAGTAGAGACAGGAGGTTCCGTGAAGAGAAGAGGAAAAGAAGGAAAACATGAAAAGGCACAAGACAAAACCCCCTTATATACCCAACTCCTAGTCCGTTGATGACTAATATATTGCGTAACGGAAACCGAAAGAACATAACAGAAAACCCATTACAAATCATAGTCCAACTGCGCGATTCCTTCTCTTCACAACCCAATCTATCACCTTAGCCGAAATATAATATTGCCGTTACATTGTTGTAACGGTGGTCTATGGACGTAGGGACTATGGTGCCAAGGAATACAACCGAGGCGAGGACGTGGCAATAGGTATTCAGGACTATGGGCTATGGAGTGGCTCTATCTAGTTTGACAACTAATTGAACCTAGGACGAAGCGTAGAGCAAAAGTAGTATTCGTTGGGGTAGATACAGGAGGTTCCGTGAAGAGGAGAGGAAAGGAAGGAAAACATGAAAATGCACGAGACAACACCCCCTTATATATCCAACTCCTAGTCCGTTGATGACTAATATCTTGCGTAACGGAAACCGAAAGAACATAACAGAAAACCCATTACAAATCATAGTCCAACTGCGCGATTCCTTCTCTTCACAACCCAATCTATCACCTTAGCCGAAATAGAATATTGCCGTTACAATTGTTGATAAGAGACATAACTTCGAAGATACTGTTCCATTACGGCATTGAACCTTTCGGTTTGTCCATCGGTCTGAGGATGGAAGGCGGTGGAGAATCGTGGGGATATTTCCAGGCGTTTGCAAAATGGTTTCCAAAATTCCGCAACGGATTGTGTTCCTCTATCGGACACGACAGTATCAGGTAGTCCATGTAGCTTCCACACATTATCGATATACAACATCGCTACCCTCTTCGAATACACCTCTTTAGTCGTTGGTATCAGATGTCGCATTTTGGTTAATCTATCAACAACAACTAGGATCGCATTATACCCCTCACTCCCAGGGAGGTCAGTGACAAAATCCATCGAAACATCCGTCCATGGTCCATCGGGTATTGGCATTGGGCGAAGTACTCCATAAGGCGCATTACGTGGTGCCTTGCTACGGACACACATATTGCAATTCCTAACATATCGATCGACATACTTCCGCATTTGTGGCCAATAATATTCCCGGCTTAGGAGTTCCAAAGTCTTCGCTCTACCCGGATGACTTGCTGATACTTTATCGTGATGTTCTTGTAGGAGCCTCAGCCGGAGGTCATTATCATTTGGTACGTATAGTGCACCTCGATAAAGTAGCCGACTGTTGTTGTCTTCCGTACATTCGGCAAGTGAAGTTTTATTAGAGTGATGAACGTCACTCCGAAGCATAGCGAGGGTTTCGTTTGGGAAACTATCAACTTGGTAAGCTTTTGAAAACAACTCCTCCACAGTAGACATTCCTTCAGCAGATTCATTTGATAAAGAACCCGCGAACAAACTTAGCTTTGCATCCAAATTTTTTCTCTTCAGAACCACTTGGCTCTGATGCATCAACCGTTCATCCCCCTCTTTAGGGAGGTCACCTGACCTTCTAGTTAGTGCATCCGGTTTTGCTCCTTGTTTTCCCGGTCGAAATTGTATAACGAAATCGAAACGTGAAAGAAATTCAGACCAACGAGCTTGCCGACGATTTAATAATTTTGTCGTCATGAAATATTCCAGGTTTCGGTGATCGCTGAGAACTTCAATAGGGAATTGTGCTCCTTCTAGATGATGTCGCCACTCTTCGAAACATCGTACGATTGCTAGAAGTTCTTTATCGTAGATTTCAATGTTACATTCCGCAGGGGAATGTTTCTTGGAAAAAAAAGCTACCGGATATAAAACTCCCTCATCATCACATTGTGATAGAATCCCTGCCGAAACATAGTCGGATGCATCGGTTTCCACTACAATCTTTTGATTCGGATTGAAATGAACTAGTATAGGTGCCGTTGTAAACATCTCCTTCAAGATTTGAAATGCTTTCTCCCTTTCATCCGTCCATTCGAATTTAACATTTTTCTTCGTTAGAGCTGTAAGCGGGGCGACAATCTTTGAATATCCTAAGATAAACCGTCGATAAAAATTTGCAAATCCCAAAAATACTTGAACATCATGAAGATTTGTCGGTGTAGATCATTCTAGAACATCAATAACTTTCTTTGGATCCATTCTGTTGCCATTTGGGGTGAGGATTAGGCCGAGATATTTCGTTTCTTGAACCATAAATTCACATTTTTCGGGTTTGAGGTGGACATGATTCTCATCAAGTACCGTTAAAACCTTTTGAATATGGTCCTTATGCTCTGCAAGGGATTCGGAATAGATGAGAATATCGTCTAAATAGGCTGTCACAAATTGATCGAGATAGGGGCGCAGGATGTCATTGATCCAGTGTTGAAACGTAGCAGGAGCGTTCGCTAATCCAAAAGGCATTACCGTATATTCAAAGTGTCCATATCGAGTCCGGAATGCCGTTTTCCATTCGTCTCCTTCCGCTATCCTGATTTGGTTATATCCCCAGCGCAAATCTAACTTGGTATAATATTTTGCTTTCGACAATTTGGCCAAAGTTTCCTTCAATAACGGCAATGGGTAACGATTCTTAATCGTAATTGCATTGAGGCCTCGATAGTCGACACATAAACGAAGAGTTCCATCGGCTTTCTTGACGAATAGTATAGGTGCTCCTGCTGGCGATTGACTATGGCGGATAATTCCCTTGGGCAGATTTTCTTGAAGATAATCCCAGAGTGCTTTCAACTCAATTTGGGATAGAGCGTATATTGGTCCCATGGTGGTTGTTTGCCTTCTTCTAATACTATCTTCATATCATGGAACGGTCGATGTGGCGGAAGTATTGAAGCGTCATATTCTTCAAACATGTGGATATGGCGGTGGAACTCCTTCGGTATTAGTTGTTTAATATCGATGGTAGGTTTTTCGGTCGCTGAGACGGTAACGGTATGAGTTTCAGGTAGGGGAATTGATATACCATGAACCGTAATTGCAGTTCCACTAAGCGAACAATGTTGACAGCAGCTTTGAGAGTCGAAGATAAGCAAATTTTCCTTTGGTCGAATCATAACATCATGGCGTCGCATCCAAGGTATCCCCATCACAATCGGATAGTGTCCCAACTTTGTCACACAACATGATGCAGTTTCTCGATGGCCATGAATGTCTAGCGAGACATCAACAATATGAGTAATCTTTCCTGACTTGATAGGTGTAACGGTGGTCTATGGACGTAGGGACTATGGTGCCAAGGAATACAACCGAGGCGGGTACGTGACAATAGGTATTCAAGACTATGGGCTATGGGGTGGCTCTTCCTAGTATGACGACTAGTTGAACCCTATGACGAGGCGTAGAGCAAAAGTAGTATTCGTGGAGTAAATACAAAGGTTCCGTGAAGAGAAGAAGAAAGTAAGGAAAACATGAGAAGGCACGAGACAACACTCCTTTATATATCCAGCCTCTAGTCCGTTGATGACTCATACCTCGCGTAACGGAAACCAAAAGAACATAACAGAAACCCCATTACCAATCCTAATTCAACTACGCAATACCTTCCCTTCACAATTCAATCGATCATTCTAACCAACAGATAATATTGCCGTTACAATAGGTCTGCCGTCTATAACATCTGCATGGCGTGGTATTTTGAGTAGGGTCATGGTGAGATTGTTGTGGCGTCCAAAAGATTCATCGATGAAAGCATATCCTGATGCTCCGGTATCAATAAGGGCATAGGTGGGTACGAAAGTATTTTTATTCTGTGAAATTGAACAAGTTACTACAAATTGGTTCCCATCCATTTCCTCCTCTGATACCGAAAAACCAGAAATATGCATCCTAGAAAAATCCTTAAATGGTCCCTGGGCTAAGCCACTTAGTGCAGGGACAAATCTTTTGCCGACTCGTTATCACTTCCATCATTTTCCTCTATCCTCAATGCTGCTCCTCTCATCACCGGTCTTTTTGGTTGATTTCCAGTTGCCCTTGCTTGGGGGCAATCTCTAACTATGTGTCCGACTCCTCCGCAATAGAAACATCGGCCCTCAGCTAAGCGGGCATTTCCTTCGGTGGGTGTGGGGCGACGACGTCCCCCGGACAGATCCATTGGTACATCACCTTCCGGGCGGAATTAGGGATGGTTCTCAGGGGCAGGTGCATTGACAGCTGGGGCGGCAGCGTGAGGAGTAGGTGTAACGGCAATATTGTATTTCGGCTAAAGTGGTAGATTGGATTGTGAAGAGGAGGTATTGCGCGGTTGAACTATGATTTGTAATTGGGTTTCTGTTATATTCTTTCAGTGTCCATTACGCGGGGCATTAGTCATCAACGGACTAGGAGTTGGATATATAAGGGGGCGTTGTTTCGTGCCTTTTGATGTTTTCCTTCCTTTCCTCTTCTTCTCACGGAACCTTTGTATTTACTCCACGATATTACTTTGTTCTACGCCTCGTAATAGGGTTCAACTAGTTAGTCATACTAGGTAGAGCCACTCCATAGTCCATAGTCTCGATTACCTATTGCTACGTCTTCGCCTCGGTTGTATTCCTTGGCACCATAGTCCCTACGCCCATAGACCCCCGTTACAGTAGGGGCAGGATTCACTGGTGGGGGGCGAGGAGTCGGAGTAGCAGTAGCATTCCAAGGCTTTTTATTTCCTCGCTTAGCTTCTGCCGCTCGTCGTCAATTATCTAACCGTTGTAAGAGTGTCGCACATGCATCTACCGTCGCAGGAGTTTTATGGTGTATCATTGATTCATCGAGTTCCGCATTAATGCCTTCCATCAAAGCCTCAATCCTCGAGACTTCATCCATCCCTGACTCGGCAGCATACCGCTGGAATTCGGCGAAGTAATCAGCAAAGGTTCGGTTTCGTTGACGGATGTTCCTAAGGTTCCTCCTAGCCGTACGCATTCGATCAGGGTCCCCAAAAGCGGTATCCAAGATTTCATAAAACCGTAACATGGAAGGCAAAGCAATGCCTTCTTCTCCGACATATTGTAAGAACTGATTGGCGGCGAAACCCTACAATCGGCTGAATGCATAGGATAACTTGGACTGTAGTGTGAGAAAGCGGTCGGAGTTTTCCCAATAGCTTGATCCTCATCTGTTGCTTGAATAGATGTAGTCTTTCTCGATCGCGATCTCCCCTAAACACTTCAGGATCTGGGAGCTTTTCCGACTGTTGGGTAACCACTGGAACAGGTGGAACTGGAGGTACCGGTGGGGCATTATCATCTCCGATTGGTTCTTCATCAGGGGCAACCACTTCAACAGCAACTCGGTGGCCCCTGGCAGCGGCTAGATCTCGTTCAAACATCTCTCTCGCATTTCCAGCCTCCCTCTCCACCTCTTGTAAGTCCGTTGCATACTGAGCAAGGCCATGTTGTGCCCGTTGAAGAAGTGCATAGGCTTCTATTCCAACATTGCCATCCACCTCTGGATGTTCTTGAAAGAAGGCCTGAAGGGCATGGCTTAGCTGTTGATAATCAATAGGAAGATTTGTCGCCATGGTAGACTATAGTGTTGTATTGGTTGACAATAGAGGACGCAACTTGGTGTAACGGGGGTCTATGGACGTAGGGACTATGGTACCAATGAATACAACCGAGACGAGGACGTGGCAATAGGTGTTCAAGACTATGGGCTATGGAGTGGCTCTACCTAGTATGACAACTAGTTGAACCCTATGACGAGGCGTAGAACGAAAGTAGTATTCGTGGAGTAGATACAAAGGTTCCGTAAAGAAAAGAGGAAAGGAAGGGAAACGTAAAAAGGCATGAGACAACGCCCCCTTATATATCCAACTCCTAGTCCGTTGATGATTAATACCCCGCGTAACGGAAATCGAAAGAACATAACAGAAACCCCATTACAAATCATAGTTCAACCACGCAATACCTCCTCTTCACAATCCAATCTATCGCCTTTAGCCGAAATACAATATTGCCATTACAGCCTTGAACGGCTGGTCGTTTAGGTTTCACAATCGGGGGAGCCGACGGGTTTGAGGAGGGGTAAGAAGAATGACGCGTCCTAGTAAAAGGCTTCAACCCGGTAGATAGGGGGGCGTCTTATTCAGGGCCTGAAGCAATTCGAGAGTCAGGATGTCGAAACGGGAGGGGGTCCCCTGTACCCTCGAGCAGTCTGCCTCGGGTAAATACAGGATTTGGATTTTATATTGCTTTGAAGTACAGGACTTATCGCACGCCGGATCCTCCGCCATCAAACATAGAAAAGAACGGAAGGAAACAGAAAGAAACGGAAAGGGAAAAGAACGTAAAGAATCATAAGAAGGTATAGAAAAGGAAAGAGAGAAAACCAAAGAAACTGTTCATCATTCCTCTGGGTCCTCCTCGTCCATTTCGTACCAGTCGAGTAGGTTGGTTTTTGCTGCGAATTGTAGAACCAGGTAAACATTAAGGTTGGTGAATAAGCAGTTTTCCCAGGTGGGTGGTCCTGGGATCTTGTCCATGAGTGGCCTTCGTATTTGTGTCCATCGCGGGCACTCAATTATGGTGTGTTTGAAGGATTGTTCTTAGCCAGATTGTCAAAGGTCGGGTTCCGTGAAAGCTGGGTATCTGTCTATCCTGGTGACTTGACATCGTATGCGGTGTATGAATTTCGTTTTGGATCGGGGAAGTTTTGTTTGTTTGGGGTGGAGCTTTAGGGTTCCTGGCTCATAGTAGTTGGTGCATGAGATGGAGTTCCATTCTTCTAGCAGTCATCTGGTAAGTGTGTCGTTCTGGATCCATCGCTCTCTGCGGTGGCCTGGTTGTTGGAAGGGTAGCATGAGTGATGCAATCCGATGTAGGCCTGTGCCTTCTGTGTTTTTAATTCTAGTGGGGAGGAGCTGTATGAGACCTTCGTTGAGTGGGTGGTCGGCAGGGTGGCAAAGGATACGCGTCCCGTATTTTCGTGATTTGTGGTTGAGGAGGTGTTCGAGTGGGGGGAGGGCTGCCTCTTTCAGCAGTCTTTCGGTTTTTGTCCAGCGGGGTAGGCCTGTGACTATCCTTGCAGCTTTATTATAAAGTGGGGATAGTGATCGGAGGATATGGTCGTCTCCCGTCCAACATGCCTCTGATCCAAATAGGATGGTGGGGAGGAAGCCTTGGACAATGATGTGATGGATGGATTTTACTGTTGTTCCGGGGAGTTATGCGATGTTTCTGATTCTGCTTATGGCTTTAAGGCCTTTGGCGATGGTTTCTTCGATGTGGGGTCGGAAGGAGAGGTTTGAGTCCAGCCAGACTCCAAATATTTGAGTCTGTCTTTAGGTTGGATTTCTTCTTTTGTGATTATTACCAAGTTTCTGGGAGTTGGGGTACTCGACGTTGTGGGTTTGAAGAATACCAGGTCAGATTTCTGTGGTTCGTATTTGATATTGAGGGGTGCTGCTTTCCTGACTCTTTCAGCCATTCTTTCGTTGAGTCTTTTGGTGATGTAGAGGGGGGACTTTGCGAGTTGTACGAGTGCATCATCGTCGATATAGGTGGTGTTGGTTTCTTTGGGGGAATTGGTGGGATCTGTTATCACCCCAGCGTATATCATAAATAATACTGGGGATAAGGGGGAGCCTTGGGGCAGTCCTGAGGTATATGGTTGTGGTGATTCCAGTTCGTTGTTGAATTGGAATTGGAGCGTTCGGTTGGTGTTGAACTCTTTACACCAGTTGGTTAGGTATGTTGGGAATTTTTGTTGAGTCATAATTTCTGCGAGTAGGAGATGGTCGACGCAGTTAAAGGCTCCTTGTCTATCATTTGTGAGGAGAGCTGGTCTGTCTGGGGTAGTTCCTGTAGTCCGTGTAATCAGGAGGTTTTGTAAGATGGGTGTGAGGGTTCGTAGTAGGGCATCAATTGCTGAGATTGTTGGTCTTCCTCCGAATTGGTCTTTACTGAGGGTTTCTAGTATGGATCCGGCGGTGCATAGTCTTGTTGCCACTACCTTTTCCAGTACTTTGCTTACGCATTGTAACAGGGAGATGGGTCGATAGGCTTTGCCTGATGAATAGTCGGGTTTTCCTGGTTTCGGGATTGGTATGCATTTTGCAATTTTCCATCTATCCGGTTGGACTCCATGTCGGAGCATGGCTGAGAACATGTTTTGGAAGAGTTGGGTGTTTGCCTTGATTGTTGCCTGTATGAATGGGTATGAGATGTTATCGGGTCCAGTGGCCGAGTGTATTGGGCATGATTTGATTGCGGATGTAATTTCTTCTGTTGTTACTTCCTGAAAATCGTCACTAAGGTTAAAGGAGGGGGATCTGATTTGGAGTGGGGGGTTGTTGGGGGACGTCCAATTTGTGGGGAAGAGTTGGGCTCTTAGAGCTTGGCACTTCCCCGCAAACGTTTCTTCACCTTGAATAGTTGGGATTGTAGTGTCCCTTCTTTTCCCCGTGTTGATTAGGTTCCAGATGGCACTTCCCTTGGCCTCCGTGAGTTCTTTCTCACTTTGTTCTGCCTTGGCTTTACGGATCGCTGCGGTCTACTTTCTGCTCACTTTCCTGAGGGATTCCCTGTCTTCAGTCTTTTGGGTGTTTCTGGCTTTCCTTTCTAGTGTGTTGAGGGTTGATTTGAGTTCTTTCAGCTCTGGGGTCCACCACTTCTTAGATTTGAGGTGTCCTTGGCTCCATGGGGTGACTTGCTCTATTAGGCTATCTATATGTTCGAGGATGAAATCGACCGATCGTTTTGTGTGGTTCTGGCTTTCCCATGCTTCGGGCGGAGGTGCAGGCCCGAGATATTCTCCTCCAGTTTTTCCCAGTTTGTCCGATGCCATAGTCTCCTGAGGATTTAGGGGGGTTTCTCTATTCGTAGTTGTAGGATGGTTTTCCCGAGATCAGAACCTGTCTCATGTCGGTCAATGTTCCAGCGGATAACGTAGTCCAGTCATCAGCAAACCTGTAGCCTTCGCCAGACGCCCGGGGCGCTCAGGGCGCTCAGGGCGCTCGGTAGGTAAACTACCCCTCCAGAGATACCGCCAGTGCTCCTGGCGAGGTCTGGCGCACATTATTCCGCCCCAGCGCACACTAGTCCGCACAACGGGCCCCGACACTAAATAATAGCGCCCGGTGTAACTAGGACGTCACTCTACCCGCTAGAGAACGCCAGTTGCACGCTTGGATATCCTGACTGCTCCTGGAGCACTCTTCACTGCTCCAGCGGGCTCTGGGGATAGAATGATTGCCCTGACTCCCCCTGACGTTGCCGGATGGGGTGCTTTGAAATCTGGCTCATGCCCGACGTACCGATTCCTACATGTCGGCGCCCCGTTCTCTCTAGGCATACACCTCTCCACCGTTCCGGCCTCTGGTATTCACAATTCCCCCATGAGATTACAAAAACATCACTCGCACGACGATCTCTACTGTCTCCAGAGCACTCGCGACTGCACTTTGAGAATTGGTGTATTCAACACCGTGATCCTCCGCCTAATACTAAATACAATACGCCATTTAACACTCTAACTAACCCTAATACAATATACGAATCAGAAGAAATCTCCCACTATCTCCCTTAGCACTCGTGATTGTTCTACACATCCTCCTCCCCCCCCCTTCGTAATCCCCCGCTACAGGTAATTCCGGCTCTTCTTCTTCCTCCTCCCCCTCCTCTTCGGTGTCAATGCCGCGAAGTCGGGCATTAATCACTTCGTCCTGGGCGCTGTCGGAATCAACCCGACCTCCTGGAGCACTCGTGGGTGTTCTCCGAGCATCTCGGAATGCGGCAAGATCCGCAGCCAGAGCTTCATCGTCCTCGCTAAAACCCTCCTCCGGTATAATCTCAATCGTTACCCCTTTTTTATCTCGTATCTATTAGGGTTAGCATTTAGAATACCACTCGCATTACCGGCATCTAGAAGTATCATACCTTTTCTCGAAGGTTATCTTTGATTACCTCCAAGGTTGCCTCCTGGTTCTGTTTACTTCTCCCCTTCCAAGTGTTGCTCATCCTGTTGAACGTTTCTACTCGTGTTTGGATGTCAGCTTGGCAATCCCGTATAGCCCTAGGAGCATCCGTCATTGCTCCCAAGGCACTCGCCATATCAATGAGGGCATCGGGCCATACTTACTCACAACACTCTCATTCTGCGACTGAAAATTATCAGGCTTCACGTAACTCCCTGTTGACCACGCCCGAATGCCGTGCCAGATCGCCGTCGATATCAGGCAAATAAGGGTAGGGGTTATCCGCTCTAGAAATTCGGGATCCCTAACCCCTCGCATTCTTACCCCATCGAAGTATTTAAAATACAATATATCGATAATTTCCGGAGCCAGGAAGCGCAGTCGGTAGGTCTAGAATCTGTTACCGGCTATCCCGAGTGCTCTCTGGGCATCCACTGGCATCATACCTCGTAATGCTGTTGGGGGCTCAAGAAACGATCATTCTTCAAAAGGTATTCCACTTGAGCCGCCCTCGCCTCAGGCCCCACAAAATTTCCAAGCCCGTATATCGTAGAGTCCGCCAGGCGCCCTTTCACCTCGTGCATCAAGTGGGAACGGACACGGGAGTGCAGACTTCTGACCTATCATTCTCAATTATGCTTCCAGAGCACTCGTAATCCTTTTGGGGGCACTCACCTGTTTAATAACGACCTCATCAAGGTCTACTCTACACCCCACTCGGCGACTAGCAGTTGCCCACATGCTCACTACCAGTACCGAAAGTCTTGCTGCAGGTGGAAAGGGCTCATGTAGAAGAGTATGCTCCCCGATTAACACGCTACACTCCTTCTCAATCCTCTGAGCCTGCACTGACAGCTGTAACGGCAATATTATATTTCGGCTAAGGTGATAGTTTGGGTTGTGAAGAGAAGGAATAGCGCAGTTGAACTATGATTTGTAATAGGTTTTCCGTTATGTTCTTTTGGATTCCGTTACGCGAGGTATGAGTCATCGACGGACTAGAGGCTGGGTATATAAAGGGGTGTTGTCTCGTGCCTTCTCATGCTTTCCTTCCTTTCCTTTTCTCTTCACGGAACTTCTTGTATCTACTCCACGAATACTACTCTTGTCCCACGCCTCGTCATAGGGTTCCCCCGGTTGGTCATACCAGGTAGAGCCGTCCCGAAGTCCATAGTCCTGAATACCTATTGCTACGTCCTTGCCTCGGTTGTATTCCTTGGCACCATAGTCCTCACGCCTATAGACCCCCGCTACACCAAGTTCCGTCCTCTATTGCCAACTAATACAACACCATAGTCTACCATGGCAACACATCTTCCTATTGATTACCAACAGCTAAGCAATGCCCTTCAGACCTTTTTTCAAGAACACCCAGAGGTGGATGGCAATGTTGGAATAGAAGCCTATGCACTTCTTCAACGGGCACAACATGGCCTTGCTCAGTATGCAACGGACTTACAGGAGGTAGAAAGGGAGGCTGGAAATGCGAGGGAAATGTTTGAACGAGATCTAGCCGCTGCCAGAGGCCATCGAGTTGCTGTTGAAGTGGTTGCCCCTGATGAAGAACCAATCGGAGAAGATAATGCCCCACCGGTACCTCCAGTTCCACCTGTCCCAGTGGTTACCCAACGGTCGGAAAAACTCCCAAACCCTGAAGTATTTAGGGGAGATCGCGATCGAGAAAGACTACACCTATTCAAGCAACAGATGAGGATCAAGCTATTGGGAAATGCCGACCGCTTTCCCACACTACAGTCTAAGTTATCCTATGCATTCAGCCGATTGGAGGGTGTTGCCGCCAATCAGTTCTTACAATATGTCGGAGAAGAAGGTATTGCTTTGCCTTCCATGTTACGGTTTTATGAAATCTTGGATACTGCTTTCGGGGACCCCGATCGAATGCGTACGGCTAGGAGGAATCTTAGAAACATCCGTCAACGAAACCGAACCTTTGCTGATTACTTCGCCGAATTTCAACGGTATGCTGCCGAGTCAGGGATGGATGAAGTCTCTAGGATTGAGGCTTTGATGGAAGGCATTAATGCAGAACTCGATGAATCAATGATACACCATGAAACTCCTGCGACGGTAGATGCATGTGCGATCCTCTTGCAACGGTTAGATAATCGACGACGAGCGGCAGAAGCTAAACGAGGAAATAAAAAGCCTTGGAATGCTACTGCTGCTCCGACCCCTTGCCCCCCCCCGGGAAATCCTGCCCCTATTCCTCGTGCTGCCGCCCCAGCTGTCAACGCACCTGCCCCCGAGAACCATCCCTCGTTCCGCCCGGGAGGTGATGTACCGATGGATCTCTCCGGGGGACGTCGTCGCCCCACCCCTACCGAAAGAAATGCCCGCTTAGCTGAGGGCCGATGTTTCTATTGCGGAGGGGTCGGCCACATAGTTAGAGATTGCCCCCAAGCAAGGGCAACTGGAAATCAACCAAAAAGACCGGTGATGAGAGGAGCAGCATTGAGGATAGAGGAAAATGATGGAAGTGATAACGAGTCGGCAAAAGATTTGTCCCTGCACTAAGTGGCTTAGCCCAGGGACCATTTAAGGATTTTTCTAGGATGCATATTTCTGGTTTTTCGGTATCAGAGGAGGAAATGGATGGGAACCAATTTGTAGTAACTTGTTCAATCTCACAGAATAAAAATACTTTCGTACCCACCTACGCCCTTATTGATACCGGAGCATCAGGATATGCTTTCATCGATGAATCTTTTGCACGCCACAACAATCTCACCATGACCCCCCTTAAAATACCACGCCACGTAGACGTTATAGACGGCAGACCGATCAAGTCAGGAAAGATTACCCATATTATCGATGTCTCGCTAGACATTCATGGCCATCGAGAAACTGCATCATGTTTTGTGACAAAGTTGGGACACTATCCGATTGTGATGGGGATACCTTGGATGCGACGTCATGACGTTACCATTCGACCAAAGGAAAATTTACTTATTTTCGACTCTCAAAACTGCTGTCAAAATTGCTCGCTTAGTGGAACCACAGTTATAGTTCATGGCATATCAATTCCTCTACCGGAAACCCACGCCGTTACCATTTTGGCGACCGGGGAACCTACAATCGATATCAACCAACTAATACCAAAGGAGTTCCATCACTATATCCATATGTTTGAAGAAAATGATGCTTCTGCACTTCCGCCACATCGACCATTCCATGATATGAAGATAGTATTAGAGGAAGGCAAGCAACCGCCATGGGGACCAATATATGCCCTATCCCAAGTTGAATTGAAGGCACTCTGGGAGTACCTTCAAGAGAACCTACCTAAGGGAATTATCCGACATAGTGAATCGCCAGCAGGAGCACCTATATTATTCGTCAAGAAAGCCGATGGAACTCTTCGTTTATGTGTCGACTATCGGGGCCTCAATGCAATTACGATTAAGAATCGTTATCGTATAGGAGACAAAGTTTTCTTGTCAACCCGCCATATTCTAACAAAGCGACCCTCCAAGAAGTTTGATTGGAAACGGATTGGTCCTTACAGCATCAAACGAATCGTCAACCCCTATGCTTATGAGCTAGAACTTCCCCGCTCCATGAAGACCCATCCAGTATTCCACGTTTCATTGTTATCACCTGAAGCGGGTAATCCATTACCTGGACAACAACAGTCACCACCACCTCCAGTTGAGATCGAAGGGGAAGAAGAATGGGAAGTCGAGGATATTGTGGACTCTAGGAAACGAAGGGGTGCCTTCGAGTATCTGGTACGATATACTGGATACGAAGATGCCTCTTGGCAACCGCTATCGGACCTTGAGCATTCACCTGATATTGTTCGACGGTTCCATGAACGCTATCCACGGAAACCTAAGCCTACCAGGAGGTAGGCCTTAGAAGGGGGCGTAGTCTGTAACGGCAATATTATATTTCGGCTAAGGTGATAGTTTGGGTTGTGAAGAGAAGGAATAGCGCAGTTGAACTATGATTTGTAATAGGTTTTCCGTTATGTTCTTTTGGATTCCGTTACGCGAGGTATGAGTCATCGACGGACTAGAGGCTGGGTATATAAAGGGGTGTTGTCTCGTGCCTTCTCATGCTTTCCTTCCTTTCCTTTTCTCTTCACGGAACTTCTTGTATCTACTCCACGAATACTACTCTTGTCCCACGCCTCGTCATAGGGTTCCCCCGGTTGGTCATACCAGGTAGAGCCGTCCCGAAGTCCATAGTCCTGAATACCTATTGCTACGTCCTTGCCTCGGTTGTATTCCTTGGCACCATAGTCCTCACGCCTATAGACCCCCGCTACAACAGCACATTTGCACTCCTAGAGTTAGGGACCACAGACCTCTGAGTCAATTGGCTCGAAGGAATGTCGCCAGTGTTCTCAAAGACGTCGTGAGTATCCTCCGGAATACTAACCTCGCTTCCCGGAATCAAAATACCCTCGCTTTCCGGCATCGGAGTACTCTCGTCCTCCTCCCTAGATGAGGGAAGGTACTCGATTTCGTAGACTCTTCGCGATCTACCTTGACCGTGAAGTTGGCTTGAAGGAATCTGACGACTGCTCACAGAGTTCTCGCCAATTGCCTCGCTAGGCGGTGAAGAACGATATGTCCGGTAAGTGGGGACGACTCCCCGTATCGAGAGCGCATCGAGGAAAAATCGATATGGCGCGTAGAAGAGGTATACTCATGAGCTTAAACAGGTGCAGAGGGCCTAGACTGTGAGGGTGTTGGGGGTGCTCTCTGGGATGCCGGGAGTGCTCTCTGGGATGCATTCTGGCTGCGTGCTGAAGTGGGTGCTGCTCTCCCTTGACCTTGTTTACGTATTACTTTCGCGCCCGGTCGAGTTCCCCTCTGAATCGTTAGCCACTAATACTTACATGTTAAAAAGCATCAATGAGCGAGATTGAGTCGAACCTGTACCACGTCCACCGACACGTTGGAAGAAGCAATGACCTCCGCTACCGCGCCAGTTGGTTTCCTCCGAGCATTGCCCAGTGCTCTGGCAGTAGTCGGCTGAACTGTATGAGGTCTCTTTCCGACAGTCTGAGACTTCTGGGTGTAAGATGGGGGGGGGCTTGAGGTTCATCCTCTGGTTCATCCTCATCCTCCTCAGAGCTCTCGTGGTCATTCTCCGGAGCATCATCATAGTCTGAGTGGCTAGTATCAACAGTTTCTTCCACCTCTGGCGCCTCAATTGCCTCAGGCTCCTCCTGCGCTTCAAAATTATCAGTATGGTCCTCGGGGAGATGAAATTCTACCCTCCTAGGACTGCTCCTCCCAGTGGGGTTTCGGAGGAACGGAGAAGACCTTTCCGAGTTATTTGAGCGGCGGTAGTCGATTGACTACTCCGAGTGCGGGCTGGCAGTGGAGTCAATGTTCGGTAACATATTTCAGACTCGTCAGTCAGTAAATCGTCATGTTCTTCAGGTCGTTTTGGGAGTCGTGGGCGCTTTGGGGCAAGAGGTGCTGAACCGGAGGAGCGCTTGGTGGGAGCCATTCTGATGACTG